>NW_022884440.1:0-20958 GCF_011952205.1 Bombus bifarius
GAAAATAAGGATAGAAATTTTTTCCCGATTACTTGCAACTTATTAATATTAAATTGAATATACATATATAAATTTTACAGGAAACGATATTTATTTAACGGAAACTAAATGCAATACTCGTATCTATATCAAATAACTTTACAGTTATTTGACCACTCTCGTCACAACGAATCTAACACACACACACACACACTCTCTCTCTCTAACAATGCTATCAATTCTCACAACTCTACTCTTCGACGACTCGATACCTCTAACTACTCTACTCTTCGACGACTCAATTAGCTCTGATTCTCGCAACACGCACACTTTTCGACTCGCCTTGCGTAGCGAAACCGTCGTTCTTCTAACGTTGTCTATTGCTTCCCTCATACCTATGTAAGAACTACCAACTACGTGCCTCTAGTCACGTAGGCACTCTTAAATGTAAACGAACCACAGAAACACGACGTACACGGTTTTTCTATTTTCAACTGATTTCTAATTCGAATTACTTTACGATATTACAATAAGTATCTAGTAACACGACTTTCGAACCGATGTAATTATTGCAATGATTGTTAAATTTCAAAACAATTTCCTATCCATGTTAAACATATTACGCATATGTGCATGTCTAGTATTTCGATTAGTTGCACTACCTGCGGTAGTTCGCCATTCTGGATCATCTAGACTCAACAAAGATGCATTCAATTTATCCATGCCTTAAAAAGCTCTGTAGCGGCACAAGAGTTAGAATATGCTTCAAACAATGTTGTTGTTTTGCTTCGGAATATCAAGAGGTATTGTAAGGAATTATAAACTCCGGGCAAAACAATGGCGCCGCTACATGTAACCGTAAAACAAGACGAATTTGTATCTTTTGACCTTCTTCTGACTATTATGACTAAACGAACGTGATCGCAAACGATTCAGTATAAACTGTGACTAAACGTCTGTATAGATATCGTTTCGCGACAAGATCTGTTTTCAATACACTAACGAGTGCACATATTGGTAGTCTCATTATTCGATCCCCTACAGCTCTTATTATGGAAAATAGAGGCCTGTGACAGTATTCAGCTTGGCCAACTTTGAACAGGGCATATTGATAAGCCAGAGTAACTCACATACAAATTTTTTTTTTTTACGTGGAGAAATCCTCATGGACACTCCGCTGTTGTAGTAATTGCGTAACAGCAGAGTAGTGTCGGACTCTTACCGACTAAAACTCCACGATGACCACCCGACGCGTATGACAGGGATGCTCCAGGATTCTCTTATGAATTAACTTCAGTTGCACCCCCTTCACGCGTTCTCTAGTTCTAGCCAGTCCTAATATTTCCTGAATATTGAATTGGCGTTAGGGGGGGCCATTACCCCTAGCGCAGTCTCTCCTTATTGATATTCAGTGGAGGTTTGTCTTGTGTGCTTCGACAACTCGCATACAACCTGGTGGTACAAGCTATGAAAACACTTTTCGGGACATGAGAAGACACATTAGCACAGATAACGTACAAAAGGTATTAGAGCCCACCAAATAAGATTTGCTACAATTTGCTGTAGTTCGTCACAATAAGCCTATGAGTATCGTGTGTCAAACGATTTTCGAATTAGTTGATGCTTGGATGTTCAAGATACGGAAGCGCGGAGTGATGAGACGTTTATGTACAACTTGATCATGGTGCAACCCATTCATCAGCCAGAAAACTTCATGCACGATTTTCTAAAAAGAAAGACATTTCCCCCCTTCTTTATGCCGTACCAATCCTCTCTCGTCGTTCCTTATCTCATACAGAGACAGGCCAAATAATGTTGCCGATGACGGCCAACAGCCTGGGTACATGTACGGGTCTCTTGCCTGCGACAGAATTTCGTTATGTGTAGTATGCGGGGCAGAAAAGCATTTTTGCCATTAATATGAACTAGAAGATTGCAGAAAAACTGCAAACATTTTCCAAATTTTATTAATTTCATTTATATTTCTTAAAGTCTACAAAACTGTTAATCAACATTAAGCAAATATACAAAATCTTGACGTACAGTATAATGGCGCGAATATTAGAAACGATACTACTAAATCTACAAGCTAAAATGAACTGTACAAATTTTCTTCAAACTATAAAACATACAAAGTATATATTTCTGAAAATAAAAAATATCGGATCAAACACTCTTCGAACATACCTCGAACGTTCATTATTACGTATATTACCAAACCAATACATACAATATAATATATAAACCAAATCAATGAAAGGCGCAGAGACTGGAGAACATGGGGTCCTCGAGCGTGCAGTACGCTTCAGCATCGCTGCAAACACCAACTCCCTCCGCTTGTCCCAATGCCATCTCGTACGGTGAGACTGCAAACAAAAAATATCCATATATACATCAAGATAGTAATGCGATTACTATTCTTGCAGCACCGACGTAATACACGGTGCTCCGTAATCGCTCGAGATTCCATTTAGTTGTTGAAATCTCTACGCATTTGGTAGATAAAACGATGCGAGAAATCCTCTTGTCACAGTTAGGTCTTCCAAACCTGATCGCTTGCATTTTTCCCGCTACTTCAGCGTTGTAACGTTACTTTTATTTCTGCCAACTTAGACACGACATCGTCTGAACTGCCCACTTCAGGACACGATGGCTCCTCCCGGGGATTCTGTTGAGACGATCCCGGATTTTCCGTGTCCTCACCATTGTAGAGTTCATAATTTGTATAATTTACCTTCTTCTTCAAGCATTGTTTTTTAAATTTCTGCCATTTTGAAGCTGCTGATAATCGCCGGATGCGTAAATCATTTTTAGCTTTGGAAAGAGCGCACGTCAGCATTGCTTCAATCCGTAAATCGCGTCTGCGCATTCGGCGACACTTTGATCTTTTGCGGCGAACTTCGTCAATCCATGTTAGTAACCGTTCTGTTTCTGGCTTGTTGGCGTTTGTTTTTGAAAGTCCCTTCTTTGTCCTCGCCATGCTTTCTCAACTATTTCACCCAATTATTGAGTAAGTAAAATGTATACCAACCTGTATCCGGCTCGTGTTTGTTGTAGAACAAAACAGAAGAGATTCACACAACTGCACACAAAGGATTTGAAACCAGCGAGCAAAACACCCTCCTCACAGCACAGTCGTAAGATGACTAAGGGAAGTCTACGCTGTGCGTCTGAAGTCCGCTTTCTATACCCCCTCCCCTGTCTTTATGACGTAGTCTTACGCGCGAAAATCGGAACTAGTTCCTTGTAAAATCTAAGTTGGCCTTACATTCTAAGAATTTTTGAAAAATACTTCAATCCAATTAAGTTTTAAATATATGTGCGACAATTTCAGTGCTAAATTTTATATATTTTGTACATTATATTAAAATTCTTGATTTACAGGAAATAATCAATAGCGTATGAAGGTGTGCTGCACGTATTATTTGGCACGTACATTAATGTTGATGCAAAAATAATTATTCCAATGATTTTAAGTTACACACATAATAGATAAAGTAGGCTGTAGACTATGAAATTCGTATGAAATAAGCAGAGAATAATAACTAAATAAATGTGTATGTATATGGAACATAAATCTTCTAAAAATAATATATAAAATTACATTCAAATCAAATATATGAACAAGATCTATTGACTTTTAATTATTTTTTTGAAGCACTAGTATCAAATAAAATTGCGTCATTACGAATACAAAAACAATAACGTTGATATAAAAATGTCATCCCGAAACACAGTTTAACGTGATACAAGTGTATTATTTTAATTTCAGCAGAAAATATCTAATCATATTTAACAATTTTGAAAAACATACCTCTACTAAACTATCATTATCTTTTCCTATACCATCGGCAAGGCCCTGGACAGCAAGCAGTTCAGCAGTTGTCAAAAAACTAGCCAATTGTTCTCGAACGACATTTACTTCACCCTGATACATAAAATCAACCAATGCAGCCAAATCATCGAATTTTACATTACGAGATATTATAACAGGATGCTGAGATGGATTTTCGTAAAATAGAATAAGTATCATTTATAAAATATATGTTAACAGTAACAAATTATTAAATTCTTAATTTCACTTTACCTTAAATAAATCTCTAAAATATGTACTACATGCAGATAATAGCAGTTTGTCTGCTCTTATTCCTTTTTCCTTCGCAGCTTAAATTTACATCAACGAGATCTCCTTCTGTTCTCAGCGTATCAAAAGCACAAGTAATATGTTTTAAGTAATTATTCCAGCTAAGAGAAAACTGTTGAATCCGTAAAACAATTATATTAAATTTGTAATTTTCAATCTGAAAAACATTTGACTTCAATGAGTATATTTTGATTTTTACCTGCCAGAAAACTGATGGAACAAAAATTTGTTACAACAATCATGTACTTATGTAATTAAAACAAGACAAAACTTTTATAAATATAAAAATTGTCATGAAAATTTTGATGCAACGCATTTGAACATTTTATGACTCATTGTATCAACACCACATTATTTCTCTTTTTGTGAGTATAATAAAAGCAATAATATTTAAACAATACATACTTGTTTAGATGCCTTTCACAATATGACTTTCCCATAGAGCAGGTGGCTTATTACAAAATTCACGTCATAAATGTAATTTTCTTCAACTTCCTAAAGCAAAAGTTATAAGTGTCCACCCAGGAATACCCAACATTTTGAAACACTTAAATAATACAAATTTCATATTTGGGTATTACATATTTCTAAGAATTTAACACTACCATGCTTACCATGCTTTCATTAGCATGCTTCAAATGACTTTATATTGAAATTATTTGTATGGTATGCCCATTTCCTTATCACCCTTTATTTTTCTTTCTCCTTCTGCGGAAGAGTTAAGACTATTTGTATCCTCCCTATATTTGTCTATTATACATCCTACATACTTTCACAAATAACAAAAAATAGCGAGGACAAATATAGCTTCAATGTATACGGTCATCACAATGAAATGTGAATTACCTTCTGCAGATCTAAAATATTAAACGTGAAACGATGATCTTAATTTGGAATAGATTATAGATACACAATCTGTTCGTTTTTTCCTTTCTTAGCAATGATCTGTTCCATTGTCAAACAAGTATTTCCGTCAGTAGCCGGATGAAATGCAAATTTATATTGTATTATGCTTATCATTATACTGCAAGTACTTTGAATCACTGAAATTGCAGAACCATTTCCTGTTATTGAATGCAAAACATACAGCACGAACACGTTTTCCATTATCAAAAAACGCCATACAAATGTCTCATCCATTGTATTAAAGTGATAAGAGATAGACACAGCACCAAGCCTGCAGCTCATAATACAACAAGTTGCACCAGTTTATCAATTTTCCCCAATTATTTTCAATGTTTACAATAATCATCCTTTGTTACGACCGTTCGCGGTGAGACGCGTTCGCTAGGAAAGCGCGTCAGCGAGAGGCGTAAATTCTCGCTACGATTATGTTAATCGACGCCGCGAAATAGTCGTTCCCCTGTTTCGGTTAAGATAACAGAGGTGGTTTAATGAATGTAACACTGTATTAACAGGTTAACATAGAATAATATATTTTACAATAATATGATGAATATATTACAGAAATTTGACTCGACTTTGCGTTCTCTCTAGATAAATTCGTTTGCTCGTCATATTTGTCGACGTGTCACGTTTGACTCGTCAGAAGGAACTGATCGCCCTTCGATTATTCCTTTGTCTCATTTGGAAGACGACCCCCACTATGCACGGGTCACGCCACCGCTCGCGCCTATGATCACGTATGCCTCTTCTTGTGTGAAAAACGTAACGGTCAAAAATCGACGTTTCTAGAGCTCGCTGCTTGGCGACAACTATGCTCTCGTCGATACATTGTATATGATCCGGCGGGCAGATAAGATGGTCTGCCTGCGACGTTGTAGGACCGCGAGCGACGGTTGGAAAATACAGCCTGTGGTGAGCCTCGTGGCGTAACATCCTTCATATAAAATTGTTACCTTTATCCAATGCATACCACCTCTCTCCTCATCTTTAAAAAAATGACCTTTTTGAACTTAATGTCTCCCAAAAACGTATTTAGCAGAAAGTATACGACATCTATAACGATCCAATTAGAAACTACCAGAGCATGTGTATCTTAAGCGGATCTTTAAACGCCGATTAAACGCGTTCTCTATCCAATCCTGGCTGAAACATAATTACTCGCACCCCCAGTAACCCACCTCTAAGTCATTCCAATCAACGTACCATACAAACACGAATCCAACGCGTTCCAGGAATACAAACAACTGCCTGTAGCTGTTTAGCTGTACACTACGAGTATAATTATTTCGGGTACTCCTCCAGTACAAAACAGACACCCAAACGACAATATTTCAACACAAAAATATTTAAAGCAATAGTTATAAAAGCATGATACTTAATACCGCGCTTGACATCAGGTATAAGCAAAAATAAATTTCTTCAAACAAATTTCAAGTTAAATCTTTAGCTTGTGTAATTATATCAAACTTGCTCAATTAACAACGAGAAATTTCCATCGTGTTTTGACAACTGACTCATCGATGATGTTTTTCCTTGGAATTGAAAAAGGAATGTGCATAATTTTGTCCTCCGTCCACACTCAAAATATTATCTACATGCTATAATTAGGGATTCAATTTTATAATACGTTGCCTCACTTTCCATCACTGCTTTCCTACTATCAGTCACTTGAACTGTAATATAAACCAGTCTTTTATTTCGAATACTATTCTGCATACCATTTATCAGGAACAATACATTTTATTTTTTTAATTTAATAACATGCGAAGTTCCTCATTTGTCCTATCATCAATCAATGGATAAGTGAATTGAAATCTGTGAATATAAGTATCTAGTAATACGACTTCCGAACCGACGTAATTTGTTACGTCGCGTAACACTCTACCTAGCCCAGGCCACACACCGCGGACCTTCCATAAATCTCAGGAATTTCCTAGTCGAGGTCCTTCAAACTGAACAAACGTCTGTTTCCGAAGCATTTCTAAAGTCCTTTCTCTACTACGGCTTGACAAGGGAAGTTTTTCTCACGTATGATGCAACTTTCCTCCCACTAACCACTTTCTCTCGAGGGCGGTTAAGACCCTTCGATTAACCAATTAACAACGAAGCCTATTTCCCTCACTCTCTTTACTAAAATCGTCACCAACAAATCCGATGGCCCCGTGGGCTAGACACACCCATCCTTAGCTTTCCTCCGTCACAGCATCCTCTCCGAACCACACTGATTTTACATCCTTCGAACTGTCAACATCCTTTGACCGGGAATACACCCGTAGATCAGTCACTCACTCATCTCGTACATACGCACCAGCGTAACTGTCTTCTTTACAAGTTGTCAGAATAAACGGTGATATATAACTTACTATACTGTTTCATATTCATTTAACCACCTCTGTTATCTTAACCGAAACAGGGGGAACGACGATTTCGCGGCGTCGATTATCCGAATCGTAGCGAGAACTTACGCCTCTCGCTGACGCGTTTTCCTCGCGACCGCGTCTCTCCGCCAAGAGTCGTAACATTTGGTCCTTCGAGCCGGATTCAGGGTCAAGTGAAAAGTGCACACCAGTGACACCCACTATCACACAGTGCCACGTGAATCCAACACAACCAGCAGCGGAAGCGTTACCACCCCAGCGAGGTCAGTAACGTCAAGGGCCGTCACCTTCGAAGAGGTATAATCCGGTGGTTGAAACGCAACCACACAGCCTCCTGCCGCAACTGGACAATCGTCGACAGAAGTAAGTTATAACCACTCCATTCTCAATTATATAACAAATAATGACAACCGGAAACGAACTTGCCGCCTTGCGTCGACGCCGGGGCCAATATACCGGCCACTTTACACGCTTATCAAAAAAACTGGACGTAATCGAACAATCCGGCTGTCCGCGAGAGGCCAAGTTTATCCAAATCAAAAATCGTCTGGAAATCTATGAGACGGAACTCCGCGTCATTTAAAACGAGATTGTGAGCATAGACGAGGAAGCGAGCGAGCGCGGCCTTGAAATAGCAGACGAGTACAAAAAATTAGTACTCCGAGTAACCAATCAGTTAAACCACATACGACTAACTACGACGTCACAATCGACCAACGACGAATCAGCTGCCGGTCGCGAGACTGCTTCGCTTAAATTACCGGAGAATCATTTTCCGGGACATAATGCGATGACGCCACCTTCGCCATTGCCACAAGGGCCCACGGATAAAGTACCCACCATGGCGAATTCACAACCACCAGAATATAGCAGCAACACGTCTATCAGTTTCCTGGGAAACAATAATAATCTAAACAGCAACGCTATTCAGACTCCGCCGACGGAGAAGATCGCATCGACTCGAACGCCGATCGCGTCGCGAGTCACGCGTAGCTCATTGCATGACACCTGCAGCTCATCACCTACACGCGACTTGACGACAACCAAGTTCGCGTCCGCATTATCTCGACCGTCCTACCCAAGGACACTATTAGGGAAGTGATACATTTACACTGTACATGAGAGTGTGTGTGTAAGGGTCAGAGGGCGTCCAGGTCTTAGTTGAGACAAAAGACTGCCGTTAGAAGATTCTGGATAGTCGGTTGGCGACAAGCGTGCGTGCAAGACGTTCTTCAGAGTGTAATATAGATGTATAGCTGTTGTGTGTGAAATATAGTCAATTATTTGTATTTCCAAATCCTCGAATTTCCTTAACATGGTAGCAGAGCGTGGTTACTAGTTTTGCAAGATATGTAGTGCGTGGTTACGATCTTGCGAGTGAGTTTTCAGTAAAGAAAAAAAAACTGTCAGAGGAAAAATATACTTCGAGCACGTAGGAACGCTTGAGTAAGAAAAGAAAAAAAAAGAAGAATCAATTAAAATGGAGAGATCGGAAATCATGATACCTATATTCGATGGTGAGGATTATGGAATGTGGAAGCAAAGAATCACGATGTTTCTCAAATATAAGGAATGCGAGGTTGTTACAACTAGAATGAAGAACGAAAGAGACGATGAAGACTGGGACAAAAAGGATTTGAAGGCGATAAATATAATTTATAGTGCAATATCGAACAGACAATTGGAGTATGTTAGGGAAGGAAAAACGGCGTATGATATAATAAAAAGGTTCGATGAAATGTACTTGAAAGTGTCGACGGCACTGCAGATCGTATGCAGAAGGAGATTGGAAAACATAAGACTGGAGAACTACAGTGATTCAGCATCATTCTTTAACGATTTCGAAAAATTAATAAACGAATTAAAAAGTGCGGGCGCACAAGTAAGTGAGAGGGAAATGCTGAATTACATGCTGAATACGTTACCCGAAGAATACAGCTACATAGCGGACATAATAGACGCATTGAAAGAAGAGAATCAAACGGTAGCGTATGTGAAAAATAAAATAGAAATAGCAGAGAAGAAAAATAAATCCAATCGAGGAGAAAGACAAATCAACGCCTTTTCTGCAAAAAAGGAAGGATGCTTCAGATGTGGAAGATTAGGACACTTTCCAAGAGAGTGTCAAAATGGCGTCCAAGCGGGAAGCAGTAACGGCTATTGGCATGGGCCAACACGTGGTCGAAACAGAGGAAGAGGGAACAAAGGCAATACGAGCAGGGGACGTGGAAACTTTCATCGTCAATCAACAACCGGCACGGGCGAGCATGGAAACTCAAGAGCAGGCATATGGATAGCAACGGCGCACGCAGCAAACAGCAGTGAGACGAATGAAATAAGTAAGAACGAAATAGTGTGGCTATTAGATAGCGGTTGTACCGATCACATAATTAATGATATCAATTATTTTGATAAATCTATCGACCTAAAAGAACCGGTAAATATATATTTAGGCGATAATAGACCGATAAAAGCGACAAAAGTTGGGAATGTTATAAGTTATTTTGAAGCATTCGGAAAACAAAATAAAATAAATATGAGGAAAGTATTTTACGCGAAAGAAATGTCCGCAAATTTGATTAGTTTAGGTAAACTAACAGACAATAAGAATACGGTTATTTCCAAAGGAAATATTGCGAAAGTAATAGATGAGGATAATAAACTTACAGCTGTAGCGTTCAAAGAGAATGGGACATATAGAATAAAAAGTATTGTGGCGGCACGGGCCACGGAACTTTTCAACGGCTCCGGATGCAAAGCGCGACGCCGCCAAAGCGCAACACCGACGTGCCCAATGTACCATCGATATCTTCACACTCTATCCGCCGAATTCTCGGAAGACCATACACGTGCCAGCACTGGCGGCACATCTAATGAATGCACGCTAGTGGGGGATATCGATGGGCTACGAAGGGAAGAATCTGCGCGATCCGAAACAAAAGCAGAGTCAGTCTGTCTTGCGCCATTAAATGTGTAACTCCTCGGTACTATTTGCATAGCAACGCGTCGAATGATCTCTCGGTGTCTATCGTTATTTGTTAGTTGTTACCTGTTGTCTGTTAAGTGTAATGGTTAGTTGTTAATTGTTAACGCTGATTGTTGATTAGTTCTAATTAAACTATTGTTCGTTAAAAACACCAAGAGTAGTTCCTTACGCACCTATCACCATACCACCTCAAACAGGTGACCCCGACGTGATTTAACGTGACATTTAGTGAAAGAGGTGACCGTGATAGTGCTATCGTTTTTAACCACCGATTTTGAGTGCACCGCGACGATGGAAAGTAATACACAGGGAACCATAGCCAGCCAGGTGATCAGCATGTCTCCACTGCTGCCCACGAACACGGCGGCATGGTTTGCCCTTCTGGAGAGACAATTCGAGGCAGCGCGAATTACGGAAGACACCATTAAGTACGTGACGCTGGCAAAATGCCTCAACGATCAACAGCTCCAGGACGTCGAAGACCTAATGACGAACCCTCCAGACATCGGACGCTACGAGAAATTAAAACATGCGCTCATTCGCAAATTATCCGATACGGACGCGACCCGGATAAAGAAGTTGGTGGAAAGCGAGGAGATGGGAGATAGAAAGCCATCCCAGTTTTACCAACACTTAAAAAAACTCTCCAGCCCCTCCACGCCCGATGATTTTACCCTCACGCTGTGGAGGAACCGATTACCCGCCCGCATCAGGCGTATCTTCGCGGCAGTCAACGATTCGGACCCAGAAAGGTTATTGCGGCAGGCGGACCTGATCGCTGAAGAATTCACGGAGGATTTTCAGCGCACCGCCCGGGTAACGGCAGTAATGGACCCACCAGCGCAAAACGCTGGAGTATACGAACCAATGGCCGCCGCAATCAACGTGTTGAGAGAGCAAATATCGCAGTTGCAGGCACAGATGAACGCGTTGAGCATGATTAATCATCGTCGACCACGATCACGATCACGCTCGCGTTCGCGATACCACCGACGTTCGCGCTCGCGAGATCGGCCACGGCAAGACGGTCTGTGTTTCTATCATGCAAAGTTCGAAGAACGCGCGAGGAGCTGTCGTTTCCCATGCACGTGGAAGTCGGGAAACGAGACCAGCCGTCCGTAGACGCGGCAGACGACGACGGCCTGAGTTCCCGCCGCATCTTCGTTACGGACAAGGGAACGAAGATCTCTTTCCTTGTAGACACCGGCGCCGACATCAGCGTATACCCCCGCAGTAAAATCCATAGGCACGTCAGGAAAAACGCGTACGAACTATTCGCGGCCAACGGGACGCGCATCGCAACGTATGGTGCCACTGCGATTGGCCTTAACCTGTCCCTAAGACGAGCCTTCAAGTGGAACTTCGTAATTGCTGACGTTCAAACGCCTATCATAGGCGTAGATTTTTTAAGCCATTATGGGTTGCTCGTGGACCCGCGAAACAAACGACTCCTCGACACGACAACCCAATTATCAACAAGGGGATATGCTGCCACGACGGAAGAAATATCCATCAAAACCGTAATCGGCGAATCGGTCTACCATCGACTTTTGCCGGAGTTTCCGGATCTAACTCGTCCACCGGCCTTCGGACGACAGAAAATCCGACACAGTGTGGTACACCATATTGAAACCACACCCGGGCCACCCGTCTACAGTAAACCTCGACGTCTCCCACCGGATCGTCTCAAGCAAGTCAAGGCGGATTTCGCAACAATGATCGAGCAAGGAGTGATGCGGCCATCGAAGAGTCCATGGGCATCACCCCTGCATGTCGTCCCAAAGAAGGACGGAAGTCTACGACCATGCGGTGACTATCGTGCGTTGAACGCTCGCACCATACCCGACAGGTACTCCCCACCACATATCGAAGATTTCGCACAACATCTGTACGGTAAGCGTGTCTACTCAAAAATCGACCTTGTCCGCGCTTACCACCAAATCCCGATCGCGCCAGAAGACGTTAAGAAAACCGCGATCACGACACCTTTCGGACTTTTCGAAGCAACCAACATGATGTTTGGGCTTCGAAACGCCGCGCAAACGTGTCAAAGATTCGTTGACGAAATTACCCGTGGTCTGGACTTCGTGTTCGCTTACATAGACGATTTCTTAATCGCATCCGAAACCGAAGAACAACATCGCGAACACCTTCGGATTTTGTTTGAACGCTTAAACGAGTATGGCGTAGTCATCAACCCAGTAAAGTGCGAATTCGGTGTGAACGAAATCACATTCTTGGGACACACCGTAAACGCCGACGGGATAAAGCCGCTAGCCGAACGCGTTGACGCTATTGTAGAAGTACCGCTCCCCGGGACCGTTAAAGCACTACGCAGGTACCTCGGTATGATTAATTTCTACCGACGTTTCATACCGGGGGCCGCAAAAATTTTTCAACCCCTAAACGACCTATTAAAAGGAGGAAAAAAGGGCAACGCGCCCATCAAATGGACAGAGCAATCCGAAGCCAGCTTCCGCGAGTCGAAACGCGCCCTCGCTAACGCCACGATGTTAGCGCATCCGATACCTGGCGCACACGTTAGCCTCGCGGTAGACGCATCCGACTATGGAATAGGAGCGGTCCTCCAGCAACGCGTCAACGACTCTTGGCAGCCGTTAGGTTTCCTTACCAAACCGTTGAAATCCGCGCAGCGAAAGTACAGCGCGTACGACCGCGAATTACTCGCTATGTACACTGCGGTAAAGCGATTGCGACACGCCATTGAAGGGAGAAATTATATAATTTACACCGATCATAAACTCCTTACATATGCGTTCAACCTAGATCCTGATAAGTGTTCGCCGCGACAATTCCGGCAACTAGATTACATCGGACAATTCACTACCGACATAAGATATATCAAGGGGTTAGACAATAATGTTGCCGACGCTCTGTCACGCATCGAAGCGATAGGAAAGTCTGTGGACCATCGAGCTCTCGCCGCCGCGCAAGAAGCCGACAAAGAACTAAGCAACATCGTCAACTCCGGTACATCCGCGCTACGGTTAAAGAAAATACATTTCCCCGATCACGACGTAGAAATATATTGCGACGTATCGGGTGACTTTGTACGACCGTACGTACCGAAATCCTTGCGGCGCGACGTATTTAATTCGCTCCATGGACTTTCCCATCCAGGGATACGTGCCACTCAAAACCTGCCGACGACGCGTTTCGTCTGGCCGTCCATAAACAAGGACTCCCGAAATAGGACACGACAATGTATTCCGCGTCAACAATGTAAAGTCACCAGGCACGTATCCTCACCCGTCGGAACATTCGGAGAATTAGCGGGCAGTTTCGAACACTTACACATAGACATTATCGTGATGCCATATTCAAAAGGCTACCGATATTGTCTAACGTGCATCGACCGTTTTTCGCGTTGGCCCGAAGCCGTTCCCATCGCCGACATGGAGGCAACCGTCGCTTCGGCTCTCCTTTCCACGTGGATATCTGGTTTCGGCGTGCCTTTAAGAATAACGACCGATCAAGGACGCCAGTTCGAGTCGAACCTATTTAACGAACTATGCCGGTTGCTCGGCATCAGACATTTGCGCACGATAGCCTATCACCCCGCGTCCAACGGGATGGTAGAGCGCCTCCACCGACAACTAAAAGCAGCAATCAAATGCCACGATACGAGCAACTGGGTGGATATCTTGCCGATAGTTCTATTAGGCATACGAACAGCTATTAAAGAGGACCTAAACGCGACGGCAGCCGAAATGGTTTATGGCATCGGCATACGATTGCCGGCAGAATTTTTTATACCGACTAAACAACAGGCCAATTCGGAATTCGCAAGTCGCCTAAAAGACCGAGTAGGAAAAATCAGACCTCATCCAATTACGCGACACGGCGAAAAGAGAACCTTCGTGTTCCGCGACCTCGAAACATCGCCTTATGTATTTCTGCGTCGCGACGCCATCGGAGACCCCTTACAACCACCCTACGACGGGCCGTATCAGGTTATAGAGCGAGGAAAAAAGACCTTCACTATTAAAATAAATAATAAAAACGTAATAGTGTCCATAGACCGATTGAAACCCGCATTTCTATTTAACGATAATATTGAACACCATAGCACGGAAAGGCGCAATGTAACAATACCGCCCGGTGCCCGAAACGAACAAAGCGAAGGGGACTCAAGAGTTCATCACACCACACGCGCGGGCAGGAGAGTTCGATTTCCTGATTGGTTTCAGGCGGGTCTCGGATAGGCGTTAGGAGCCGGCGAACGTGCACCCTTGCCTGTAACATTTATATATTTTTCATTTATATAGCGTTATCACTGGTAAGGGGGTACTGTGGCGGCACGGGCCACGGAACTTTTCAACGGCTCCGGATGCAAAGCGCGACGCCGCCAAAGCGCAACACCGACGTGCCCAATGTACCATCGATATCTTCACACTCTTTCCGCCGAATTCTCGGAAGAGCATACACGTGCCAGCACTGGCGGCACATCTAATGAATGCACGCTAGTGGGGGATATCGATGGGCTACGAAGGGAAGAATCTGCGCGGTCCGAAACAAAAGCAGAGTCTGTCTGTCTTGCGCCATTAAATGTGTAACTCCTCGGTACTATTTGCATAGCAACGCGTCGAATGATCTCTCGGTGTCTATCGTTATTTGTTAGTTGTTACCTGTTGTCTGTTAAGTGTAATTGTTAGTTGTTAATTGTTAACTCTGATTGTTGATTAGTTCTAATTAAACTATTGTTCGTTAAAAACACCAAGAGTAGTTCCTTACGCACCTATCACCATACCACCTCAGTATATTGAAAGGGAAGAAGCACTTAGTAAACAGCGCCGAACGTAGTGGTATGAGTAAAAAGGAAAGATGGCTTAAATTTTAAATACTTGGCGTAAATTTATGGCGTAAATTTTATATACTTAAAGATTTTGGGTAAAGAGCAGCTAGTGACTGGCATGCCGAATGAATTTGAAAAGGAACTTTTGAAATGTAGGGTGTGTATAGAAAGCAAAATGCATAACTTACCTTTCAAAAATAATCGAACTAAGGCTAGGGAAATAATGGAAATTATTCATACGGACGTATGTGGTCCCTTTAACACTACCGGATTCAATGGAGAAAAATATTTTATTTCATTTATCGATGATTATAGTAAAATAACTAGGATCTATTGTATAAAATCAAAAGATGAGGTCTTTGATTCTTTCGTACAGTTCGTAAATGAAGCCGAAAATTTAACGGGCAAGAGGTTAAAAATATTAAGATGCGATAATGGTAAAGAATATTTAAATAATCGAATTTATAAGTTTGCTAGGGATAAAGGTATAAGAATAAATAATTGCCCAACATACGTACATGAATTAAACGGGACAGCGGAAAGGTATAATAGAACAGTGATGGATATGGCGCGTTGCTTGTTAGCGGAAGCGAAAGTACATAAAAGGTACTGGCCGGAAATAGTTTGTACAGCGGTATACTTGAAAAATCGAATATTAGCGAATACTATAGAGAGAAAGACACCATTTGAAATATTCTTCGGGAGAAAACCAAGTGTTAAAAATCTACATCTATATGGAAGTAAAGCTTTTGTAAGAAGGCCAGAACAAAAAAGAGTTTCCAAATGGGACAAGAAGGCAGATATGGGAATTCTATTAGGATATAGTGAAGAAGGATACAGAGTCTTATTAGGTGGAAAAATAACAATAGCTAGACATGTAGAGGTCATAGAGACAGACACTTAATGTATCGGTTTTGAGGAAAACTCATTGGAGGCAGATTAGAGAAATGATAGCGAAGATAACTATTCATTGGATGGTATGGATAAGGAAAAGTTAGAAGGTAGGGAAGATGAAAATGATAGTAGTACTGAAAGCTCAAACACTACTAGGAGATCTACACGTATTAAGAAAACTCCAGTAAGGTATCCAGAAAAGGAAAATATTTGCGAGATTCATGCAAATTATTGTAAAGTAGATATCCCTCGTACATTTGAGGAGGCGATTTGTTGCGAAAATAATGAAGTTTGGAAACAGGCTATGGATAAGGAAATAGAATGTCTCTATAAGAATAAAACTTGGAAATTGGTAGAAATGATAAAAGGCAAAGAAGTATTAGATGTAAAATGGGTTTACACGAAAAAATCAGAGGACAGGTATAAGGCTAGATTAGTGGTAAGGGGATTTCAACAAAGAAACGTAGCCGATGACATATATTCTCCAGTGGCGAGTAATCAGACCTTTAAGATATTGCTATCATATTGTTGTCAAAATAGATTAATAATTGAGCAAATGGATGTAGAAACTGCCTTTTTAAATGGTGAAGTAACCTCGGAGGTATATGTAAATTGTTGAGGTTATTCGGTGTGTAAACAGAGAAAACACGTGGATAAATTGTAAGGTAGAAAATATATTTAAATAGAAGTGTAATAAGTAAAAATATAATTTGAGCTGGTCCAGATCCGCACGCTAGCTGTGTTACCTAATAACTGAAAAACCCCGAAGCCAACGTCGCCTGTCTACTGTTTATGGCCTGACTTCGTCGCAGTCTTTTGTCTACACGCTGTCGATGGCTTCAGTGCTTGAGAAAACTAAAAAGGCCAGATGTAGAGTTTTCTTAGAAGTGGTAATCACTTCAACATAAATCAACCAAAGGGATATGCGGACGGAACGAATAGAGTTTGTAAATTATCGAAAGCGCTTTATGGGTTAAAAGAAAGTCCGAGAGACTGGTATGAGTGTTTTGATAAGTATGTGACGAGATTAGGTTTTAAGAAAAACAATATAGAGCTGTGCCTATATACTTATGGAGAGGGAGAAAATGTTGTTTATTTGTTAATATACGTAGACGATTTGTTGCTTTGTGGTAAAAACAAAGAGAAGATACAAAGTGTAAAAAAAATTATTAACTGATAAATTTGAAATGAAAGATTTAGGTGAAGTAAAAGAATATCTTGGAATTAATATAGAGTATGATTATTTAAAAAATGAAATGAGATTAAGCCAAAAGAAATACATAGAATCATTAGCAAACAAATATAAATTACATAATAGCAAATTGTACTGTACACCTATGGAGACCAACTTAAAAATTGAAAAAGGTGTGATAAATGGAGAGGACATTGGATGCAAGAATTTAATTGGCGCATTGCTGTATATTAGTGTAAATACCAGACCCGATATAAGTTATAGTGTGAATTACCTGAGTAGATTTCAAGATTGTTGTAACGAGACACATTTTAAATATGCCTTGCGAATATTGAAATATTTGTACCGGACTAGAGATTTAGGGCTACATTATAAAAGAAATGAAAAGTGCGAAACGATAGATTGTTATGTGGACGCTGATTGGGCAGGAGATTATATAGATAGGAAATCGACTTGTGGGTATGTAATTAGATTGTATGGAAATGTAATTGGATGGAAGTCTAAAAAACAAAGGTGTGTGACAAAAGCCTCGACGTATGCAGAGTATGTTACTCTATCGGAAGCGGTGAGCGAAGTAATGACTATCAGAGAACTAATTAAAATCTTCGATGTAAATGTAGACGATAACCCTGTAAAAATCTATGAGCATAACACTGGAGTAATGAGTATAGCAAAATACGGAACTTTTACAAAAAATTCTAAACACATTGAAGTTCATTACCACTACGTTCACGAGTACGTAAAGGAAAATAAGATAAACATAATAAAAGTAAGTACAGAAGAAAACACTGCGGATATTTTTACGAAGACACTGTGTAGAGAGAAACTTGAAAGGTTTAGGTCATGGATGAATGTAAAATAAGAGAAATGTAAATAAAGCGATAAATGGTAAATATTTTGTTAATTCGACAAGTATGTGAAATAAAATTAAGTGTACAGTATAAATGTAAGGAGGCGTGTTAGGGAAGTGATACATTTACACTGTACATGAGAGTGTGTGTGTGTAAGGGTCAGAGGGCGTCCAGGTCTTAGTTGAGACGGGGAGCACGAGGCGGGCATGGGTTCCCGGGGCATAGGACCCGGGGCATGCCCTGGGAAACCCCGATGGATCTGATGTTCTCTTACCGTCGGGTGGCGGCCGATCGGTGCCCTTGGCACCCGTCGGTTCGCCGATCCGGTGCGGAGAACTTCGGAGAAGTGGGCGGGCCCATGCCTGTCAAGACCACTCACCTCACCTTCTCGCGGGGCTCCCTGTCGCCCTGCACCGGCTTCGACCGGGGCAGGGTGCGAAAGAGTGAGTGGCACCAGGACGGAGACTTCGACGACGACCTTGGCGAAAAACAAACAAAAACATGGAAATGGAGAACAGAAACGACAACGTTTACGGTGCAGGGGAGGGATACCCCAGTACCGGCGCAGTCGTGGGTAGTGAAGTGGGCCCCGCTGCGTCGATATCTCGCGACCATGGCCGTTCGAGGGTGGACCGTCAGGCCCCCGGACGCGTTTATACGACTGGCGACGGAACAGCAGGAGAGAGGAGGAGGATAACCACAGGAGGACATCCAGAGGATGACAGGACGGAGACCGCGGAGGAGCCTCCGAGGAAGGCGACGAGACGTTCGCCGAGAGCCGCGAACAGGTCCGAGTACATTTTTCTCGCGCCGACCACGATGGACGACGGTACGACACCGTTGGCGGGGGGATCGCGGGGGCGGGCGAGGTCCGACGACGAGGAGTCGGTCGCCTCGTTCGCCTCGCGCTCGTCGCTGGCTTCGATGGCGTCCAGGTGCAAGAGGAAGAGAACGGGAGCCACGACAACACCGGAGGTGTCGGAAGAGCTGGAGGTGCAGATGAGGACAAGCTCCCCGGCGGAGATCAGCGCGGGTTTGACGATGCACGTGTCGGAGATAATGCACGTCGCGACGACGTCGTCGAACCTGAAGGGGACCTACATCAGATCCCTCAAAAACGCGGCGAGTTATATCACCGCCGCCTGGAACGAGGAATCCGCGAGGAGGGCGAGGCCAGCGCGAGGCGCCGGCGACGACGTGGACGCGAGGCTGTCCGTACTGGAGGGGGAGAACGCGGCCCTCCGCCAGGAACTGAGGAGACTGGCCGCCCGCGTCAACGAGTGCCCGCGATGCGCCGACGCGGCGCCCGAATACGTCCGCCCGCCGTGGGAGGGCGGAAACGACAGGACGCGTCTGGACGCCCTGGAAAGAGCGGTCCGAGAACTGGGACCCTCCATTCTCAGGACAATCGAGGAACGATTCGGGGGCGCACGACGGCAACGCACCCCCGAAGGACGACCCAGCGGGGACCGCCCCGTCGACCCTCCCGCGGCCCAGCCGACGCCGACCCGAAGGGAACGGGAGGACGGCGGATGGGAGCTGGTGGAGACGAAAAAGAAGCGGAGGAGAAGCAGGAAGACGGCGAACGGGACGAAGGCAGCCGTCGCCGCCGCCGCCGGAGGAGAGGCGGCGAGGAAAGGATCGACCGCGCCACCACCGACGCGGGTACGGCGGCAGCAGCAACCCCAGCCGGGCGGCGACACGACGGGCGCACCGAAGGCGAGCGCCCCCGCGACGCAGAGAGGACCACCGCGGGCACCCAAGGTGGTCACGCCCCCTCGCGCACCGCGAACATCCGCGGTGACTCTGACGTTAAACGAGGGAGCGAGGATGTCGTACGCCGACGTCCTGGAGGCAGCGAGAACGAGGATTCCGCTATCGGAGCTCGGGACGGAGCGCCTGGAGATGAAGAAGGCGATGACGGGCGCCATTATAATACAAGTCCCCGGCGACAAGGACAGGGGAAAGGCGACGCTACTGGCGACGCGGCTGGCCGAGACCCTGGACCCGACGGCGGTGAGAATCGCCACCCCGACCAGGATGGCGGAGCTACGCGTGACCGGGATAGACATCTCGGTCAGGAAGGAGGAGCTGCGGAGAGCACTGGCCTCGGTGGCGGGATGCGGCAGCGCGGAGGTGCAGGTGGGCGAGATCGGCGCCACCAGAGGCGGCCTCGGGTCGGCATGGATCAAGTGCCCGGCTGCAGGAGCCCGCAAGCTGGCCCAGGCGGAGAAGATAGCCCTGGGCTGGTCAACGGCGAGGATAAGGGCTGTGCCGAAGCGCCCGTTGCAGTGCTTCAGGTGCCTGGAACTGGGGCACGTGCGCGCCACGTGCGTATCCGGCGAAGACCGAGGGCACCTGTGCTACAGGTGCGGCGGGAGCGGACACCGCGCCAGAGGCTGTCCCGCCTCCGCTCCCAAGTGTCCGCTGTGCGAATCGCTCGGGGCACCCGCGAATCACAGGATGGGCGGAGAGGCATGCAATCCCCCGAAGGTCAAGAGGAGGAGACCGACCCGCCAACCAGCAGCGGTAGCAGCAGCAGCAGCAGCCGCCGCGGTACGGACACCAGGAAGCGCCGCCGAACCAACAGCAGCGGCGGATGGCCGGGAGGAGGCCATGGAGGTGACGGCATAGTTCAAGCGCCTGCTGCAATGCAACCTCGGTAGGTCGAGACGAGCGCAAGATCTGCTCGTCCAGACCATCCGGGAGAACGAGGTGGCCCTAGCGGCGGTGGCCGAACCGCACCGTATACCCGACTCGCCCAACTGGATCGGGGACCTGGACGGATCGGCGGGGATAACGTGGACGTCGG
>NW_022884441.1:0-22584 GCF_011952205.1 Bombus bifarius
GGTTAATAAATTTCCATAAATTAAAGTTGAAAACTTATGAGAACATGTTTTCTGTAACAAAACTTAGTAAAAACAAACTAGTAAGGTTTATAGATTCTTTAATGATTATGTATGTATTCATAAACTAGTTCGATAAACATCGTTCGATAAAAGTCGAACAACACACAACATTGAAGCGCGAAATTTCAAATTCAAGGAAAGATAAATAACAAATATTGCGAACAAATGATATTAAATTTACAATAATCTCATGTAAGAAAAAATGAAAGGGATAAAAGTAGTATAGAAGATAGAAAAATCTATAAAACTGGTGGCTGGGAAATAGAAAATATATAAATATATGTTATTAGAGTTTAGTACTTCTGTCGATCAATGTGTTACGACCGTTCGCGGAGAGACGCAGTCGCAGTAGCGAGAGGCGTAAATTCTCGCTACGATTCGGTGAATCGACGCCGCGAAGTAGTCGTTCCCCTGTTTCGGTTAAGATAAGAGGTGGTTAAATGAATATGACACAGTATAGTAAGTTATATTTCACCGTTTATTCCAACAACTTATAACGAAGGCAGTTACGCTGGTGCGTATGTACGAGATTTTTTTTTTTTATTTATTCGTTGAAATTACAATCAATTCTCGCGTTGAGAATATGTACGAGATGAATGAGTGACTGATCTGTGGGTGTGTCCTACCCGATGGAAGGATATTGACCGTTCGAAGGATGTGAAATCAGAACTGTCTTGGGAGACGATGCTGTCTCGGAGGAAAACTAAGGATGGGTGTGTCTAGCGCACGGGACCATCGGATTTGTAGGTGACGATTTTAGTTAGGAGAGTGAAGGAAGTGGCTTCGTTGTTAATTGGTTAACGAAGGGTCTTAACCACCCTCGAGAGAAAGTGGTTAGTGGGAGGAAAGTTGCAGCATACGTGAGAAAAACTAACTTTCCCTTGTCCAGTCGGGGTAGACAATAGTCTTTAGAAATTCTTCGGAAACAGACGTTTGTTTGGTTTGAAGGACCTTTTCTAGGAAATCTATGAGATTTATGGAAGGTACTTGAAACTATGGAGGATACGCTGCGAGTATCCGGTGACATCTGGTTGCCATATTGCTCGCGGTGCGACGTAACAAAATGGAATAGAAAGATTATACCACAGACGAAATTATACTTTATACTTTATTATACTTTATACTTTATTATACTTTATACTTTATTATTACATTTTAACGTTTTAAACGTTTTAACGTTTAACATTCTAACATTCAGTTAGAACTTTGTATTGATTAGAGATATTGTAACGACCAGAAATATCGATACATATATCAATACTTTTACCTCGAAATTCGTAGATTCGTACTCTTCATTGTCCATACAAATTGTGTCATATATGTCCAAACCAAATTTAATTTACGTGCATTAACGTTTTCAAATCCATTTTTTATTTTCAAAGAACATCATATTTGTACTCGGTATTGCCAGTAAGTATCATGAAGAGACGAAACGAGTATCTCGAGTTAAGTATTGTTTAAAATAGTATATAGACATCTAGATATAACATTCAATGATTTTTCCCTCACTTATTGTAAATTATTGATATTGTAAAATTATAATTGTAAAATTATATAGTAAATGATATTGTAAAATTAAATAGTAAATTCACACGATGTTCAAATAATTCGAAATAACGATAGACCAAAAGCTGTTTAAACGAGACACAAGAATTAATCGTGCATTTTATTAAAAAGTTAAGTACGAATAAAAGAAAGAAAATTTTCAAACTTTTTTCGAAAGAACATACATTTATTATACAACATACATACATTTATTATATATTGTGTTCTTTCAAACACAATAATACCTTCCATAAAGGAGCACAGCTCAGATGAGACTTTTTATAGTTAAACTTTTAACGTACTCATAGAAACGAAATTTTTTTTTTTAAATAGAACTGTTACATTTTACGACACGTATAACATCGAACATTTACCAACATAGCGATGCCAGCGTACATATATATATATACTGGTGTACTGGTCATCTTTTTTCCACACGTTTTTAGCTTTTTAACTGTTGGTGAATGGGCGCCTAATCAGCCAATCAGAAATGGCCGGTATACTATGAATCCTTCTCTTCAATGCTCGAAGAGCTGGATATTTATCTAAAGCTGTTGCCCCAAACATATACTCGTAATTTTCAAGGGCCGCTGTAAATACGAAGTCCGCCCATGTCGTCTGAAAAAAGGTTTGTATACATTTATTTTGTACCTCCTCTATTAAACAATTTTTTTAATTTACCTTGAAAAATGTGAAAAATCGAACTCTTAACTAAAGATCACTAGCTTTTTAGGAAGAATTTGGATTTTTATTTTATTGTCAGAATTTAATGGATAATTTTAGAAACTTCGACCTTTGGAGGTATTTGTTAATTAAAAATGACAAAACTGGTATTATGTAAAAAAGAGTAATGTGTATCCTGAATCAATGTCGAATGGAAATTAGACAGTTCTATAAAAATAATCCTTCTCACGATTCCACAACTTCATAGCTTAATTAAATACAATTCTTCGGCGATATAATTACAAATACATTTACAGGAATTGTGTAATATGATAAATATCTCGTTAAAGAAATTGAAATCGTAAACTCTAGATTCTAGTATTCTTTCACTTTCATGTTTCCTATGAGCCCTTCAATCGCTAAATATTTTGCAATGAAACACGTATTATTAAACAACATAATCATACTAAATTAATTTAATGTGACTATTTATTATTATTATATAATAACACAGTGATGAAAGAAATAAACTGGTCAAGTAATCTAAGGAACGATAATACGTATCTATGTCAGTGACAGTGAGAAAAATTCAGATATCTGTACTTAAGTGATTACACTTGTAAGTATCATTATATATTATATAAATATGATATTTCGAATGGTATCATTTATCACTCATTAAACAAGAGTGTCATATCCAGAGAAATGATTTTACATATCTTAATCTTTGCTTTGATTACGATAGTAATAATTTCTATCAAACTTGATGAGGAAGATACATGAATAATTATCTAAAAGCTGAAAATCTTGGCAAATTCATTTGTACATAAACTAACAGGAGTGAATTTTAAAGATACACTCTGCTCTCAACAATTAAAGCTGTCTTGTCGCAACAAAGTTTCAATAATTTTTTATGGACAACATGGCCCAGTTTGCACAAAGACTAAAAATTTTAACATTAAATTTGGATAAAAAATCTTACGGTAGAAGGAATGATATATCCTTTATTTTTGCCAATAATCTGGTCGAATTTAGTCAAGTAAAATGGTATTGTTTCGTTCAAAAGTTGATTCTTCCTCGCTTCCTTCTTTTCAGGATTCTCCACCATGCGATAGTAGCAGATTTCTGAAACGTATATGAAACCAACCGTTACGTTCATTTGTGTTTTTCCCCCCAAACGAAGAGAAAATAAGTTGTGAAAGAAGGAGTAGCCTCTCATAGTACCTACAATTTCTTCATTCTCTTTGCTTTCTTCAATATTGCCTCAACAAGTTCCTGTGGTTCACGATACTTGAAATATATACAATGTTACCAGCGTGGAAATTGTCTTGGAAACTTGGAGAATCTTTCAAGAGGAACAACATTGCTAACTGAGATTCGAGAAAGGAAAGGTAAGTAAATCCTTGCTTCTACTTAGAGCTTTTTTATTTACTTCTGACGAGTAAAGTACTGTTATTAAAATTTGATTAAAAGTACCAAGAATGTCGAGATATAAACAACCATTTGTGGAAAGGTCAGGAGAAGCAGAATTATCGAATAAACGTTGTATAACTCTTAGTGATTAAGTAAGAGAAGAGAAACGAGAAAAAAGTCTTTTATCTAGGTCTTAATAAAGTATACTATATTTATCTCCATATCAAGAATAACAACAAGATATAAACAGTCTTCTAGAAATTGAGTAAATATTACATAATTACATCTTGAGCAATATTTTGCGTCTTAGCTTTTGCTTAATCATTATGATAATCTTAAATATCTGTAAATTCTTCACAGACTCTTTGCATCTTCTATACAGGTATCTCGTGATCATGTGATAACACACAGGAAGAAAAAATGGAGGAAAAAACAGCGTAAAAAAAAGTTGCGTAGGAGTATCGTCGCACTACATCATTCGACAATTGATGCACGTCATGGCGATCGTCACGGTTTAAAGCAGGCCATCAAAAACGCGTTTGTTATCGTACGGAAAAATCTGCGACGTTCCAGCTGTTCAGGTGCATCGAATTGTGAATCATCGGCGGTACGAAGCAAGGCGAGGGGCGTAAATAGAGAAAGAAGAGAAGGATTCGCATAAATGATAAAATATAATCGTTCGTTCCTCGTCGATGGCGGATGGATGGCTTTAATCGTGGACGATATCGATACGATTATATTTTATACATTTGAAACAAATATAAAAGACGAGCAAAAACCAGAGATACGATCGTTATGATATTATTCAATCGGTAGCCTATTTACCTCGTTTTTTGTTCACCTTCTCTGTCTAGTAATAATTTTTCGATTCGACTGGCGTGACGTTACGTTGGCGGTGTAAAAACACGATTTTAAACACCTGCGGATAGTTGCATGAGTTTCGAGCGATTCCATTCCCTTCGATTTATATTTATGCGATCAACGCGCGGATCGTTAACGCATTATGCAGACAGCAGATGTTACGTAATCACACATATCGTAATTGGAAATTAGTAACGTTATCGCGTACCAGGATCTTCCTGTCTTTGATCATTGAGTAACACTTTGTTGTCCTCGCTCCTTCCGCGGATAACCAGCGTTTATCATATAGAGACAGGGATTTGCAAAGAATAAAAGTTGTAGAACGTTGAAAGGCGTTGAGAGAAACGTGATGTTATCCCGTTATTCGTTAACGCAACGCAGTTAAAAAAAATCCCGTAGGAAGATTACGATAATAGATAACCTGAGTCGAGTGTTTGTCGGGGGATCTAAAAGATTCTTTCGAGTTGAGCGTCTGAGATTGCAGAGAAGAAAATTTGGAAGCCATCGAATTCGTGATGTCGATAGAAATCTTCAGTTGGAATCGTTGTATCATAACGTAGTCTGCTTATTGTCGATAAGACTTTACTAAACTAAAAGTGACTACTAAAAGTTTCTATCCTCTAAATTCTATCTACGATTCTATAATCTAAAAACTGACTTTTGCAAACAAACTGTAACATTCGCTTAACGGAAAGACATACGTGTAATATCGTGATGTAATATGTTTACAAAAAGTGGACAATAGAGATGTTAATCAGACAGAAAAGACGGTTGTGGCTTAACTTGAACTATTCACACCAAACGTACAGAAAACAGCGCAATCCACACTCTATCGGCAACGCCACTCGCAACCTCCGTCTCCGCTCAACTCGCACTCGGCTCCTCCGCTCGCACTCTGCTCCTCGACTCGCGCTCTGCTCCTCGACTCGCGCTCTGTTTCTCGACTCGCACTCTGTTTCTCGACTAACCCTCTCTGGCCGTTGTCGCATTCTGTTGCCCTTTTCCTAGGCCCACCGCACACGTGTTCTGCAGACGCTCGTGGCCAGGGTCACGTAGGTCTTTTCCACGAAACTATGCACTTGAAAAGACCGATAACACATTGATGGGCCCGACGGCGCCTCGGCTCTCGCGACATTGTTCATAGTTCGCCCGATACTTCCCAGGCCTTTCGTCCACGATACTACATTCGGCCATCCTGCAATAACATCTGCCCTCAGATATTGCCTTCTATCTCGCTGTCATCAGATGCGTCACTTTCGGCGTTCAGGACCCAAGGCTTCATAAAATCGAGGTGTGTGCGGGTCCTTCCTTCGGTACTGCTTCACACGCTTTCTTCTTTTCTTGTAATTTCGCAGGTTCCCTTCTAGCTTACCTATGTTTCGCTCGGTTAGGCTACAGTCAAGGCAGTTGGATACCACGTGTTCGACCTTTTCGCGTAACCCCTTGAACCAGAAGTCCTTCTTGACCATAGCTTCTGTTTTGGTAACCTCGAAATGCCCACGCTTGTGCGCTTGCCTGACTACCTGAGCCCGCATCGCCTTCGATACTACTATTAGCACATCGTCCTCACACTCCTTACACAAAATATTGTTTCTTACTACCTGCCCATCGGCCTGACTGCACGTTGCGGCGTCCAAAATCCTACGGACTTCGATGTCCTTGTTCTGTGCCCTTCTCAACCGTGCAATCAGCCCGTCTTCACTCTCCGTTACACACATAGTGCTCGGCAGGGGGTTCCTACTCGGAGCATCTACATGCTGCATACTTTTCCCCGGCCGATGACACACCTGATACTTAATCTCGCCTAGTAACAAGGCCCATCTAGCCACACGCACACACAAATCTTTCTTTCTAACTACACCTATCGGACTCGCATACTCCAAGTCTGACGATTTGATGACACCCTCGTTTATCCACGCTTCCATCAGATCATCTACTTCCTTTCTTTCCGACGGCGCCAGTCTTCGCGGTCTTCGCGCTACCGGTTTGTCGCTTTTCAGAACTATTTTCGCGGTTATCCCGACGTCTCTCTTCTTCTCCGGCCTATACCCTTTAATAATATCCCGAATGGCTTCACGGTAATGAGATTCTCGTACATGTGACAAGTCGATCTCGTCGGATTGTTCTATCGCGTTTACCCTCAGTACATCCGGCGCGTCCTCGTGACCGTCGGTCTGATCGTCGAGTCGTAAAAATGTCACCTTGCCCCGTTTGACTCGCAACTCTACCTGGTCTAAAAAGTCGGTACCTAAGAGTAGACTGTGTCTTGTCACAGTCGAGACAACATGCAGAGTGACAGTAAAGTCGTACCCGTCGACCGTCATTACCCTTGTGAACTCGCCCCAGGTACTATTGCCAGCGGAACCAAAACCATCAAACTTAAGTTTGCAGTTTCCCAGAGGTGGTGATCCTAACCTCACATACTCATCCGCTCGTATGAACGTAAGGTCACTACCTGTATCCACTAACGAGACAAACCTGCAGCCATCTATCGACACGTCCTTCACGTACTTTTTCCTCTCCGGTCTTGAGATTACGTAAGTCTTTACTTGTCGCGCTGTACAATTCGCCGCCACATGTCCAAGCTCGTTGCATTTGAAACACCTAACACCTTCTCCCCTCTCCGGACACTTAACACTTAGATGATCCTCACTACCGCAAATGAAGCATCTTCTTTTCTTCATTGCATCTACAGATTGACTGGGCTTCCCGTTCTTCTGGGTTTTAGCCGGCTTCACAATCGACTTTGCTCTGCGCCTCTTCTGCTCTTCGTACATCACTAACCTCTTCCTCAACCCTTTGATTGACGTAGCGCCGTACAATACAGCCTTATTGTTCTCGTCGTCGATTATTCCATCCACTATGTATTCCACCTTTGCTTCCTCCTCCATGTCCACATGGCTGGCTATTTCGAGCATGCGGTACATGTAAGCCAAACATGCTTCATCACTCTCCTTTTTTGTTTCTTCAAGTTTTTGATGAACTTGCCTACTGTTGACTTTCCTCGAAAATTCTTTCACTAGCCCCCTCTTCAACTCATGCCAAGTCCTGGCATGACACTCGAAGCTCGCAAATATTTTCGCTGATCCCTTCAGCAGCTTCCTCGCGTAGACTGCCTTCTGCCCATCCGACCACATGCACGTATCAGCGACTTCCTCGAACGACTCGAACCATCGTTCGACATTTTCACCTTTGTCGCCACTAAACGACTCTAATGCATCTTCGACGTCTCTAAAACTCAGTGTCGAACCAACACATGCCCTTCGACAACATTCGTCACGGTCCTGATACACCCTTCGCGTACCTCTCTTGTATCCTCTGGCGTTTTTTCTGTCATCTTCATCCTCACTTTCGTCGTCGCTTTCTTCTTCCGACGATATGTCATTACCATCCATGGCCGCTCGTAGCCGTGCGCGTAATTCTACTTTTCTTCCCGTCGTTTTTAAACCCAAACTAGCGAGGCGCTCCTTCAACTCCTTCGTATTCATTTTCTCAACATCCTCACCAAACGTACAGAAAACAGCGCAATCCACACTCTATCGGCAACGCCACTCGCAACCTCCGTCTCCGCTCAACTCGCACTCGGCTCCTCCGCTCGCACTCTGCTACTCGACTCGCACACTCTGCTCCTCGACTCGCACTCTGTTTCTCGACTGCCCCTTTCTGGCCGTTGTCGCATTCTGTTGTCCTTTTCCTAGGCCCACCGCACACGTGTTCTGCAGACGCTCGTAGCCAGGGTCACGTAGGTCTTTTCCACGAAACTATGCACTTGAAAAGACCGATGACACATTGATGGGCCCGACGGCGCCTCGGCTCTCGCGACACTGTTCATAGTTCGCCCGATATTTCCCAGGCCTTTCGTCCACGATACTACATACGTATCTTGTTTGTACTCGTCTTTTCACAATGAATTCTTGAACGTCTGTCTCTGTGGTGAGACAAATGCAAAGTCATCTCATCAGTTACTCACCTTGCTTCAAATCTCCAAGAGTATCGACGAGCTCGTCGCATATCATCGCATCCCATTCGTCCTTTCCCATTAGATCGTACTTCCTCGCCAAGTATCGCGCCACAGCGTTACTCTGCGCTACCGGTTTCCCGTCTATCTCCAGCACAGGCAGCTTTTTATAAGGCATTGCTAAGAACAAACATGGCTCATATGAACACTGTGTAGAGGGAAACGATCGATAGGAAATCACAACACAGCTTCCGAGGCCGTTGCGTTCTTGTGAATAGATGAATCGAAATCATTTCGGTTTTAATCAACATGGCCTAGTAAAGAAATACAGAAATGTCTTCTTTCTCCCTTTTTTCTTTTCTTACGATTACGATGGACATGGTATCGCGTGTTTTTGACTGTTGGGAAGAACCTAAAGTTTTTAAAATCAAGGATAAAAGATAATACCAGACACGGAAAAAATATTAGAAAATGTACACGGTTCTTGTAATGAAAATTGAAATGCAAGGAATATAAATCGAATGTCTCTTGCGAACGTAATTTTGTGTTTTACACCGACAGGATTGATTTACAGATTTACGTTGATTTTTTGTTTCTCTATCTGCAAGCGACATATAAGATTATATCGAAGACTATGCTGCGTAAAACTTTTATTATACTATTTACGATAGAAATGTCGCAACGGAAGATCGAATTTTATGTCTGCTTTGTTCTTTCGACTTTTTAGCTGTGTTCTTGTTCATTTCCGAACTGATTTCAATTTTTTATCCTTTTTTCCGACAAGTCCTAAAAAGTTTTTAAATTAACGAGAAACGTAGAAGTATTTTTGTATTCCTATTTTAAGTCACCTATTTACGGTTTTCTCAAAATATTCGAAATGCTTCGATTCATTGAAAACAATAAAGATTGCAACACAAAAATTCGAGAATCGTAAGTGAATTAAGTTGGTATTCGATAAACACGATATTACGGAAGCAAAACTTAATGAAAAGTTCGACTTTATTCCGCATGAAATTTTACTTTAAGTAAGTTTAGCCTGCACGTGAAACGAAAGATTTATATACAGAAAAGTTTGAGTAAATGGTAGATATCTGAGAGTTGAACGATGAAAGTAAAAATCGATTCTTCACGCTTACAATCCTTGTATTCAGGCCAGAGTTCTTCGGGGATCCTCTCGTCGGTATACTCGATGCCAGTATATGCAAATATATACCGTATATGTTCGGCACGACCACGGGCATTGAAGTAGATTAGTTTGTAGGTATGTTCGTCGCTCATTTTTCTTGCTCTGTCAACTTATCGAGAAAAATGTTACAATTAACTCGTGTAATTAACAGACTGTGTGCGTGTTTGTGTGTATAGAGAACAATTTATTTATAGATGGAATAATTCGTATAATACGCAAAATAAATCATTTAGAAGGCTGGAATATGTGTTTTTGAAACAATTAATTATGTCGAAAAATATTTCAAACGAGATATAATTATGAAAAAAATAATAATTAAATGTATGTAAATGTATGTAATAATAGTTAAATGTATGTAAATGTAATAATTAAATGTAATTAGTTGTGAAAAAAATAATAACAAAAAATAAATAAATGTAAAAAAAGAATTAAATGTAATTAGTTTCTTTTTACGCACGCGATATTATTGGCGATATATGAAGGTCAACTTTATTTTTTTAAATAGATATATTTATACATATATTTATAGATATAAATACATATATTATATAGATATAATAGTATATATAATATATATGTCGGAGATGAAAGAACACCGGAGTCTGTAATTGAACAATTGTAGTTATTCAATCCGATTGTAATTGTTCGAGAGTTGTGATAATGAGCTTGGGCTCGAGGCGACAGTCAGTCGCCGAACGTAGCCGCGGTCACGGGATTTGCCTAGCAAAGGTATGGAGTAATTCTATAGCTCTCCTTAAAGGAAATATTCGTGGCGACACGCGACAGTAAACATTCCAACGGTTTCTGTCCCGTGGCTCGCCACACGCAGACCCTATTCTTCGAGTAAGATGATTGCCAGATGTCGATGCGTCTCCGCAGTACATGTTCGGCTAGCCCGAGGGCCCGTTATAAATCTTAAGGTTTAGTTAACTAAAGTCCTTCAAACAGACAAACAGTCTTTGTCCCAACTACGGGAAGATAGGGGAGACATATTTTTCAACGAGCGCGGTCTCCCACTAGCAACTTTCCCTCGAGGGCGGCTAGCATCTTTTTCTAACCACCGATATGGAGATTGACCAATTAGCAGCAACGTCAATTTCCCTTACTTTCCGAACGAAGGCTTTTCTCGACGAATCCGATGATCTCGTATCCTTAGACACACCCCATTATAGTTTTCCTCTGTGGCATCATCGGTACGGGAAAGGCATTCTCGTTCGCGATCTCAATGATGAAAGGAGTAACCCTTTACGACCAGTGAATATCACGCATCCGACTTAGATTTTGTGAGTACGTTCATCTATCATCCCGTCGACCGCGGATTCGTTATTGAACCTAGGATCATTGTCATTAGTTTCTCGAGTGCCTAACTACCACGGTTACTTGTCCGGCTCTATAATAATCGTATTTGCACTAGTCGATGTCTTCTCTATTGCACAACGACAACGTGTAACCCAAACGAAGATTCGTTTCACGCCCCTAACCCTGATTCTAATGTCCGCTCCGACATATATAATAATATATATGTCGAGTCTGAATCTCGGAGTCCGAGCTCGAGGCGCCCTCCCGGGGAGGGCTCGCGGGAGGTAGCGGTTCTGCGTTGAAGTTCTCCATCGTCCGGTCGCGCGTGGGGTACCTTTATTGTCGATAGCTACACTAGTGACGAGGGCCTCAGGCTTGATAACGAATCCGCGGCCAACGGGAGGACTATCATATAAAAAGCAACAGGATACACGAAATAATATAATTCTGACTAGGACAACATAAACGCAAGAAGTGTTGATATTGAAAAAAATATTTAATTTTGTATATAAATATTTTCATATTTAGAAAAGTTTCCGGAAGCAGGAAGATTTACAAACAAATAATATCATAAACCGAATGTTTCATGATCCTTTTCTAATTAGAGTGTGTGACAGCATGTGAGAACGTTTCTTAAAAATATGACTTATTGCAATTACTTAATCGCAATTATAAACGATTAAGACCTTCTCGCAACGAGGCAATCTATCCAAAGTATAAAACTCGTTATACTTGATGAGAAAACAAATCTCTACTTAGATTTCATTTCGTTTCATCGCGTTCATAAAAAGTGAATTTGTATGAACACATCGTGCAATTTAGTAATTAGGACCGTTGATCTCGCTGCAACATAGATGGATAGAAAAAAGCCATTTAAAATGATACAACGTCGGGAGGACAATTATGAAAATTATAAATGGAACACAAGATAAAATTGTTTAAGATTAATTCTTCTTTTTTTTTTTTAATCGCGAGTGTTTGCAAACGAAGTTTCAATCTGTTTACAATGATAGCAATGAGAGGAGGATGTCTATGAAAGTTATAAATGCGATATTGAATAACATTTCTGCGAGTGGTTTTGTTTTTCGTTACAAATGTTTTTTAAACGAATCTGCAATCTGTTGGAAACAACGGAACAGTAACGGGACGACTGATAGGGAAATAAAAAAGATCGCGTTTTATTTGAACAGACAAATCTTTGAAATCTATTCGAAAGTCTATTTGAAATGGTACGAGCTCGAAAAGAACGGTGAATACTATAGAAGAAGGATTAATTAAAATTCTTATTAATCTGTACGCTTTGTATATTAAATACCTTGATCGATGCCAAGATAACAAATTATTATACGAAACAGTGAAGTATCCACGTCTGACATTAATATTGAGTATTACCATTACTGTAATTTAATTTTTAACCGATCCTGAAAATTCCTTAGAACGTAAAAAGTATAAAGTGTTACTGTGCATTTCAAGATTAAATGCACTGTAATTTAGAAACAGTTGTGAAGCGGAAACAAATAATTTATTCAGAATACGAATTCTACGTAATCATGTTAAAAAAAAACGTACTTATAACGCGTTTAAACTCCAAATATGTAAAGACAATAAGGGGAAAAAATTAAACGAAGAATCGTATTTTTTGTAAATTCACACAAGATTTTATCAAAAAAAAATTGGCCTGTACCAATATTTTTATTTGTCGTTACAAGTTACGAGGGTATTAAAAAATTGACCACGAATGTACCAGAGATAAGAATTTATCAGACTTGCTCTCGTAAATTTCAAGACGTTGCATCGGATATTCTTGAAAATCTTTGGACAATGGCCTCGATATTTCGCAGCTTCTATCCTCGAAGCGGTAGAACTCGGCGTTAAAAGCGACAGAACTGGAGAAACCCGGTGACCGCGAGCCTTTCACGCTCTCGACAGATTTCTCATCCCTCGTAATCCTCCCGGCGTCACCCAATTTCCACCCTCGTATTGCGATTTGTTGCTTCCAACGAGGCGACACCTTGTCTTGTGATTTCCTTTTTCGTCGCGTGAAACACGACCGAACACTTGTTCAAACACACAATTCATATTTATCTAACTCTACAAAACGCCGTGTCATTGAAACAGTAGCATTCTTTGACTTTTATGTAAATTCCAATAAATTATGATAATGTTCGTGGAGACATTATTGCTACCTATTTTATCTGTCGTGATCCAAATTGATTTGTGGCTACGTATGTATATATATATATATATATATATACATACTATATACATACATATATATACATACTATATACATACTATATATATACATACATATATATATATATATATTTGTATTTTCTTTTGTTCTTTCTTTTTAATTTATGTGATCTGAGAATTACATTTCTGAGAGTTCGGTGAAATTCGATGCTTTATTTTTATCAGTAGAATCTTCCTTGTCATTGTCAGAGCGCAGACGTTTACGCGTTTACGGAAAGTTTAAGGATACAAAAATACAGAAAAATGTAGAAAATATGCAAGAATATGTAAAATATCGAAAGTACAGTACTTCTAATAATACTTAGTAGCATGCTTACAAACAAATTTCTTTTGTATTTCTTGAAATTGCGTAAAGATCGCGGTAATTATCGGATTTTTGTCCTCTTTTATCTGCTTTTTTTATTCGCAACTTATATGAGATATGAATTAATATTCAACGACGTGCGCTCTGTGCTACGAAATGAATTATCTCGCGTTAAGACTGCGGCAATTCTTACGTTTGATATTTCATTTAACGAACAGCCGCGCGTTCCTGAGTTTAAAAACCGCCACTCTGAACTTACGCTGAGAATAATATCAGGAAAAGCGAACGAGAGATGATTAGAAAGAAAATGCGAGGAGCAGTGAGGGGGATATTACTAGACTGCGCTTTTTTGTGCAAGTATAGCAGGATGTTTGGGAGTGTAAAATTTTAACGAATGCGTATAATATGAAGAAATATATGAAATATCCAAGGTATAGTTTTATTAAACTTACTTTTTATGATGCTTCGTAGGTAAAACAATTTTCTATCCAGATTCCACTTTCTCAATTATATTTTCAAAAATGCTCGATAAGGAGTACAATTTTCTACCCAGGTTGTACCTTTCTAATTATATCTTCCAAAATTCTTGATAGGTGAAACAATATTCCACCGACGATTTACTTTTTTAATTGTATCCCCCAAAATATGGACCTGCTTAACGTTTAGATATTATTATTTTTTTCGTTGTTACTTGATACGGCTAGCAATTAAATAGTGAGAATAAGAAGAATTGGAAGTGCCATTTTCGAAAAAGAATTTTGTTTTTGCTTGAAGAGGTTGTTTGTATGAAGGTTAATATCACTAAATATGAAGGGAAGTGTAATCATAATAATTCGTACAGTTTTTAACGTTTCATACGTGATATAGGTTGTGTATGATGTATGTTATACGATTAGTTCCCTAAATTAGACTGTGTGCACCATGTGCCAGCAAACTCCCTCCATCGTGCTTGAACATGTGCGTAGATAAATCTGCCTCAATTATCCCATCAGATAAGAAAATCTCTACTGACCTTCTTAAGCAAACTACATAATGGACTTACATATCTTCTCTTAAGATATAAAGAAGATATTTTTTTATCGTTAATTAACAGATCTTTGAAACGATAGAATAGAGATATCGTAAAATTATATAAAGTATTATAATATGCGTAATAAATAAGTATCGTTATATTTTTCTAATAAATAACATTCCCATAAACAAACAATTTCTCATAAACAGTCGTTTCCCAGAAAACTTTAGTTTCGATACTGGCAACTTTATCTACTTCCGCTCTTCAATTATGAAGGATTAATCTTTACGAAACTTTTGGAACGGCTGAAGATTTCTCACGATAAAACGCGACGAATTCGACACAAACTACGCGGAAATAAAGACAGCTGCGATGGAGGATCGCGGGATTGATATTAATTAATTAATCTGTGGCAACCATTATATCGATTCGTTACGTTATTGCGACAGGCCACGCAACATTTTATTGCTTCTGTTTCTACAATTTAATTACAAAGTATTCAATTTCCCGTTATAAACAAGGAAAGGACTGCAAGTTTGTACAGCTTTTATCAAGATTACGTGCCATTGAACATATCGATTGATTGACTTCTCATGTTTCGTATTAATCGACATCCGATATAGCTGTGGGACCTGGAATATTGAAATATTGGGAAGTCAGTTATATTCAGGTGTTCTATAGATTTGACGTATAAGCCTTGTAACATGTACTTCTTCATCAGACGTTTACGAGATACTGAACGATGGCTACGCTTGTAGTATCCAAAAATTTTACGTCGATTTATAATCGAAGATTCGATCAAACTATAGATAGATTTGAATATTCTAAGAATTGAATTTAATATTAAGAATTTTAGTTGTATAGATCATCGACGAAAGTCTGTTACACGGACCCTTTCAACAGTTCTATACACACTTCTATTATATATTTTATTTTTTAAAAATAACGCTTTGGCATGATCAAGGATCGGAAGTATAAAAAATAATTGTGACAATTCGAGCAGTGAAAGCCTCTAGAGTAACATTATATTGGTCTCTATAGCGACATTGTGGTACCGTGTCATTTTCAAAGTTCTCAGAATTGGTACTGTATCCGATTTCAATGTTTAATATTCTTCCCGGTTCCTGGAAGAATTTCTTCAAAACTACGTTAACCCACGAAGAATCAACCAACAGTTTCTCATAATGCCGTTTTATCCACATCCTTTGAAACTCATGAAATTGTAGAATCCAGGTAGAAAAAGTAGAGACGAGGTAAACGCGAAGCTCATCCTTGGAATTGCTTGTCGTGGTGATAATGTTAACAAATAGAATTCGATAACGCAAATTCATTGGGGAAAAGGTGACAGATGAAATTCGCTAACGCAACGTTGCCCGTTAATGGGCTAAGAATTACGCTCCATGGGATCGCTCACTGCATTCTTCGAAACGACCCTCGTAATCCATAGGCTCGTAAACGGCTTCCGTAACCGTAACGAATTTCAATCTTGTTCACGGATCTCTGACCGCTCGTTTCGAGGGTAACGAGGGGGTTGCGTGTTCACGTGCGTGCAACAGAAGGTGTTATCGTGATTGTAAGGCGTGCTGGAGCAGATAAGTCCAATATGCTCGCGGAAATCGTCGAGATTCATTGCCCAAAGCTGGCTGATAGTCGAAATTAACTTCGCCTCGTCCGATTTCCGCGTTCACATCGCTTTCACGATGGTTAGGCGTTTCTTCGTTCGTTTCTAACGCTGAGTTTTCCCGTGTCGCAGTCAACCCATATTTGGATGTGTGTACACGTTGCACAGAAAATGTGGTCGGGGGTTGAAACGCGGACAGAATGGAAAACGGACTATGGGAAACGCCGAGAAAGAGGCGTCGATGAGTTGAAGACACGTCGATGCTGAAGTACACGTGTATCTCGCGTCTTATAGCGAAGGAAGGATACGTGTGAAATTTTAGAAAATATTGGCTGGAAAATGTTCTAACGGACATTGAAGAAACGAATTTAAATTGTAAAAAGAAAAAGATGGTAGCCTAAAGACGTTCCGCTTTCTGTCCCATTACGGAAAACTGCAAAAGCTATGTATCTTGAGAACAGATAAAGTTAAGAAATGAAAAGGAAAAATTCGATTTACTATGTATTTTCGCTATATTTTATATTTACTGTATATTATCGGAATAGCCATCCCTGATTCAGAAAATCAATTACATATATCCCTTGGCGAGAGGGAGTGAGAATTAATCCGATTAATTGTAATGGTGGATCAGCTGGATCCTCATATTCTGAACGTCCAGAGACTCGCTAACTACGAAGCAACTGGTCTGTTTGTGACGCCTATCAATTGTTTGCTAGAGATTAATCTGCTGGTAAGCAGCGTCAAAATGCGACGATAACTAAACCGTCCGAAGATCGAATTATAGCAAATGAAACGCGTCTCTGCGCTAGTCTGGTCGATTAACAGGGCCTATGGGGGTGGCTTACAAATTTGCAAGCAAGGAATTACCGTGTAACGAGCAACTCGTATCGATTATTCAATGGGTTCATATGGAGGCGAATAGAAACTCGAACTCGAAACGTTTTCGACTCGACGCTGAGTATCGCGTTCATCCTTTAAATGCTACTTCAACATGGGCAAACGTTCATTTTGGTAATGTCGAGTTTTCTCATTGAATAATCTTCCGTTCGTCGATTTTACACGCTTAACCGACTAGATAAATTCGATGATTTTAAGCAACGTAATTAATGTAATTGATTAATTTTTCTTAAAGTGTGAACTATGGATGAAAGATTAGAAACCGTAACATTACAGAGTACAAAGTTAGAAATACAGGGGAACTTTATATTTTCCTTCACTGCTGATTAATTTCTTGCTGAACGTGCAACGACTCGGGAAAACTGCCGTTGCCTGTTGCAAACTGATCGTAACGTACATAGATCAAGGAACATCACAAATTTCACTTGACTACTTACGTTCGTACAACGAAGAATCCACATAATACAGTACGGCTAATATATTACTATAGAAATCGGATGGTTATACATACGCAACAATTTGGAAGAGGATATTTGCTTTCGGGTTGGGAATATCAGGGAATAGAATTGTTATTATGCGAATGACTGACGTTGATTCAATGTAATTAGTTAGGAGTAGAATTACAGTAGAAAAGGCATCAATACGATGGAATTGCACAGTTATTGTAAAAAAACAAACGATACTACATAATATATTTAGGTATACAGAAACAGTGACACTTCTGTATTGTCAATTATGATATAATTAAATGAGATAATACGAATAATTGTAAATGCTATTAAATTGTTAAATTTTAATAATTTCCAATTCATATTCGTATCAAAGCAAATACGAACAATTTACAACGTTGCTAGTTATGACAATAAATTTCTATTTCTCGTGTCAGTAATTTCAAATGTCGTTGGTTGCAATCAAAAATCTGTCGGCGGAAAATTTTCACCCAAGCTTCGACAAATAAATGAAACATCGTATTATTCTCGGTCAATATCGAGTCACTTTCGAGATTACACGAATAAAATTTAAAAAACTTTTTTGATGAATTGCTCGTCGAGGCATTGTTCTGATGTCGATATCGCATTAAGCAACTCGAAGATCGAAGTCTTGGTATCGAGATTGTCGCGTCAAAGACGAAGCGAGGCCTATTACCCAGGCGATGATGGAAGCTATGCAACTATAAAGAATACTAGCGCCTTTTTCTACGATTTTATACGACTCGATGCCAGTCGAAGCTCTTGGAAAATATTGCAACAAAAAGTCAATATATAAAACAAAAAATAGGAGGTTTTTCCTTAAAGCAATTTAATCACTGTCCACGCAACTTTTATTGTTCTCATCTAGAACCGAGCAAGAAAAATAACTATTTTATTTTTATACCTTCTCTATATTGGGATTGTAAAAATTTGTCTGTTTGAAATGCATTGGAAAATTTCGTCGAATTATAAAGTTACACCGTTGGTTGTCACCATAGAATCGATTTTAGAATAGATTTTAAAATAACGTAAGAACGATTTTAATGAAATTTTGAGAGTACATATGTACGTACATAGAGAAGCGAATGTAGTTCACACGCATTGCTACTAGGAATATTTGTGACCTACATAGGTTTCAGGGAAAATAAATGTCTGTTGCAAATAACACTAATTACAAATTTTATTTTTTCAAGCTTCGTGAAAACTCACATGAGAAATTAACCTGTCGAGATTCAGCATTTTTATATAATACTATCTTGACAAGTACATTTTACAAACAAACGAATATTACTAATGCGATACGAATAATTAATTAGTTTTTCAAGTTTTCTAAGATAAATAATAGAATCAGACATTATTCCAATTTCCACGAAGATCCATTGAAATATAATATCAGAAAATGATCTATTAACAACTTCAATTTTATTCGACGCTACTATAACCCTTCGCAATCGAGGGCTTCGCTAATAATATCAAATAAATTAAATAATTAATAAATTAAAAATTTAATAAATCAATAAATTAAAAATTTGTCCTTAACCTGTCAAATCATAATTATCTCACGTATTCTTGCAACGAACAGGTAAGATACAATCAGAAAAATAAACCGACGTATTGGCCGAAGATATATTACACTACCAAGCAAAATCGTATCGCACTGCGCGATGATAGTGAGTGAGTGAGTAGGTGATGAGTGATGCGGCTATGACTCTTCATTCTACGCATATATTTAACCAATTATACGAAAACACGTTCTTTCTACTGAAATTACTTGGAGTATCTGGTAATATGAATAAATGAAACCTTCGAATGCAAAGTATTAATATTATTAACGAAAATTAGAAATATAATTTATCAAACGGGATACGTGTATATAGTAAACCAAAGAATACAATGAATTATGCAATAACGACAGAAAAATTAACAGATATGACCAGATCTAATTGTTCAACCACTATACCCCTACATGTTCGAATCCTTGGGCGAACACCAGCAAACAGTTCGATCGATATTTTTCAACCTTCGAATTAGCTGTTATAACTAAAATATTTTCCATCGTTACAATGCATCCTGTCCCCAATTACATCGTTAATTTCGTTTCCGAGGTTCCGCTACAATACTTCGCAACGAGCAATTTAATAATTGAGACAACGACTCGCGTGATGCGCAGCAGTACGCTGGCCGTGAATCAATTGCATCGGATTACCTCGATTAATACGATTTTCTAGGACTACGCTGTAATGTCGAGTTAATTAATACGATAAAGTGCAATCGCGATCCAATGGAAACGCCTTCATTCTTACTTTTTCGCGCGATTTCACATCGGAGTCTAAGGAAAACGAGCTGCATCTTGCGGCATCTTGCGGAAAAACTGAAATTCATAGGACACAGGAAACCTGGTAAACAATAAATACGGCATGGTTCCACGATATGGACGCAAAATCAATGCTGGATGGCACGCTAATTCGATTGGCGGCTGGACAGGTCGAAGCATAGAGCTCAAAGTGTTTCCTCAAAGTGTTTCCGTTCCCTCATCCTCCCTTCAATAAATCTTGTTTCTCTCTCACTCTCTCTCTCCCCCTCTCTGTCTCTTTCTCTTTCTCCTCCGAAAACTTGATCATCCGATTTGTGTAACGGAGTTTATTTTGTCTTTCTGTTAATAATCTGTTAATACCAATAAGTTGCCTAATCGCGACACTTCTCGAGAAAATTTCTTCTAATCGCAAGGCCGCATAATTTTGACGAAATCCATGTGAAAAGAGTGTCCGGAATTAGGATGAAAAATATGTTTATATTTCATACGTGTATATGTTTCAAAATAGTTGCAATATAGAAATACCTTGTTTGTAAAGAAGGTTGACTCTATTGAGATTAATCGTTTGGTTTCTGAAGAGTTCAATGTGAATAAGGTTTTACGGTAAATTGAAAGATGTAAAAATACGCGCGAAAGTGTACAAATATGCAAAGTCTAGCAGCTATTAATAGTTCAGTAAGTAAAATAAATTTCTGTCTAGGTTCTTCTCCTTCGTCGCGCTCTATAAAAACATAAATTTAAATAAATATCAGCAGTGAGTGTAGCGATTTAGTCGATCGGATCTTAGAACGAAAAAACTTGTTTAAAAATGGAATCGATCAATTTAACTTCTCACTGGCTCACTTATCAGTGTTTATGTAACTCTTTCTTCCATTTCCTCTGCGTGAAACATGCAGCTTGGGAGTTTCGATTCGATAAAAAGTTGCGACTCTGAATATCCTTTGATCGTAAATTGAAGCATGAAAATATCATATATGTCATATTTCGCTCTGAAACTGGATGAAAGAGGGAAATTGACTTGGTTCTTTCGCTGTTCCATTTTTTTCTTTTTTTCTATCTTTCGGCTATAGAATTACTCTGCCTATGGTGAAATTTGTAAAATTTAGTTAAATGTTACTAAGAGATACGCGATTTATCGATGGAAAGAAAGAAGAGAAATATTCACTCGTCGAAAGCTTAGTAGAACAAAGTTTACTTCGCAGATGTAGAACATTTATTTCGGTTACCTATCGGTTGTATCGTTATCGACTTGCCAATCATGAAACGCAGACGCCACCGGCCAGTTTATTCAATAATAAATTATCTGACGCGTCGATTGATCACGAACACATGCTGTCCACGAAATTGAATTGTGTTCCAATCTCTGCATTATAATGTTTATATATATGTTTATGTTTATATATATGTTTTGTAAGGATTCGTTTAGTCGTAAATATGGTTTAGTCGTAAAACAGAATTTTTACACTCAACTCGATTCGCGTAATGGAAATCATAAAATTAACAAAGGACAATTGCAGTTAGATTTAAGATTAGGTAAGTGGCGAATAATGGCTCGTATAATTGATTCTTCTCTCCTTCTTTGAGGATATCTTCGCCGCTCTATAGCTTCTTTATTGTTGCAAGTGTGTAACCTTATTTTGTATAAATTAGACCAGTAACGAGGATTTAAGACGAGGATTAATTTAATAATAGCATATGAATTCTTTTCATTGAGATTTTCACACGAGAAACTGATCAGCCTTGTGAAAAATATAAAATTAATATAAAATTCCTCGATTTAATTATTTAAGTATATAATTAATATTCAGCATGCTAAAAAACGAACGATCTATTTTTCCAAATTTGCAATTATCTATCGCAAGGAATTGTAAAAAGTCACAGGCTCCAAGGTAAATTTTCAAAAGCGTTTGTAATTGTTTTCTGTTATTTTTCTCTGTGCTTGAATTTATGAAGGTGATCAGCGTGGCTCCTGAGCAAATTAAGCTAACAGAATGAAATACTTTCAGTATACAATTTCAATATTTTAATATATGATTACAGAATTTCAATATTGAAATTTAAATTATTATTTAGTGTTACGCCGTAAATAATATCAATGATACTTATTACGTAAAGTACGAAATACAAATCAACGTATATTATTGAAACTCTAAAATTGAGTAACTATTGCTGTACCAAGAATACTAATTAAGAGTTAATCGCATGGATCTGCCTGAGTGACTAAGGAATTTAACAATAGAAGACTTTTAATCGAACTTCTCTTTCAAGCTGAGTTGACCGTGATTCAATTCACGAATATCGGAGAGGAAAAGTCGTAACAGTCTTACAGTTTCGATTCACTTTCATCTCTTTTCGAGGGGGTACTCGCGATTCGCGGCTGCTTCGAGAACTTCCTGCTGGTTCATCCATTGAACCTCATTCTTCGGCGTTCTTTCAATCCCTCGTCTTCCATAGACAAGTCGTAAATCTTTCGAAAACTATTAGCTTGTCCAAAAAGTTTCTTTCGTTTTATGAGGAAATAATAGACGCACAACGTTTTTTGTTTTATATTATTTTGTCGAATTACGTACGATCCAATTTGTTCTGTTGAGATAAATTTCACAGACTTGGTTTTACGTTTGTACGAAGGTGCATCGTTGTAAAAGACACGCTTGCGAAAGAAAGACACTTTCCGGACAACCTAATACTTTCTCTGTTCGTAAAAATTCTGTTCTACGTTTATTTC
>NW_022884442.1:0-31348 GCF_011952205.1 Bombus bifarius
TATTACTGTAATATCGTGGAAATAAGGATAGCATTTTTTTTCCGATTACTTACAATTTATTAATATTAAACTGAATATAAGGATATAAATTGGACAGAGAACGATATTTATTTAACGGAAACTAAATGCAATACTCGTATCTATATCAAATAACTTTACAGTTATTTGACCACCCTCGTCACAACGAATCTAACACACACTCTCTCTCTCTCTAACAACTCTATCAATTCTCACGACTCTACTCTTCGACGACTCAATTAGCTCTGATTCTCGCAACACGCACACTTTTCGACTCGCACATTCTGATCTTTCGGTCGTCCCGCCTTGGATAGCGAAACCGTCCTTCTTCTAACGTTGTCTATTGTTTCCCTCATACCTATGTAAGAACTACCAACTACGTGCCTTTAGTCACGCAGGCTCTCTTAAATGTAAACGAACCACAGAAAGACGACGTACTCGGTTTTATCTATTTTCAACTGATTTCTAATTCGAACTACCTTACGATATTACATTACTCCTAAAACTAAGCTCTGAAATCTGAGCATATATATATATATATCAGAGATGAAAGGACACCGGAGCCTCTCCTTTGCAATTTTGGGAAAGTCCCTTAACACTTTAATCTAGATTCTACCATAGCCGTAATTAAGCGATTGCCGCCATTCAATCCGATTGTATTTGTTCCAGATTTATGATAGTGAGCTTGGGCTCGAGGCGACAACCAGTCGCCGAACGTAGCCGCGGTCAAGGGATGAACGTTTTTACCTAACAGAGGTATGGAGTGATTCTATAGCTCTCCTTAAAAGAAATAGTTGTAGCGGCACGCGACAGTAAACATTCCAACGATTTCTGTGCCGTGGCTCGCCACACACAAGTCCTATTCTTCGGGTAAGATGATTAACAGACGTCGACGCATCTCCACAGTACATGTTCAGCTAGCCTGAGGACCCGTTATAAATCTTAAGATTTAATTAACTAAAGTCCTTCAAACCGACAAACAGTCATTGTACCAACTACAAGAAGATAGGGGAAATCTATTTTTCTCACGAACGACGCTTCCCGCTAGCAATTTTCCCTCAAGGGCGGCTAGCATCCTCCTCTAACCACCAACATGGAAATTGACCAATTAACAGCAACGTCAGTTTCCCTCACTTTCCGAACGAAGGCATCTCTCCACGAATCCGATGATCTCGTGTCCTTAGACACACCCCAACGCGACGGAGACTTATTCCCTCGTGAGGTCACATTAGCTAGTTACATAGCGTCCTTACGCTCGGTGGATATTCTATGTTTTAACAAAGAGTTAGTTCAGTAATACTTGAACCGTAAACAAGGAAGTTGGGTACAACGTGGACCTTGGAAGAAGGCGCATTCTGTTATCCCGTTAATCGCGGATTCGTTATTGAACCTAGGATCATTGTCATTAGCTTCTCGAGTATCTGATTACCACAGTTACTTGCCATATTCTGTAATAATCATATTTACACTAGTACATATCTCCTCTATTGCATAACAATAATGTCTAATCCAAATAAAGATTTGTTTCACGCCCCTAACCCTAATCATAATGTGAACCCGACATATATATGTAATTAATTAGCTTTTGTTTTGTTCAATTTTCCTCTTATTGCTAGTATAGTAAAACAGTTATATCAATAAAAGTCACAACCTGCTTTCTCTCTCATACTTATCCTTCTTTCAATTCTTTAAATAATGCTCTCTTGCATATTTTATCTTAAAGTTCTTGTTAAAAAATATATGATCCGTCAGAGTTTTTGCTAATGATGTTCGCTTCGATATATGTTGTCAAGGACATTTTCCTGAGCAATTTCTAGAAGATTTTAGCGATCGCCTGTTATTCCCTAAGAAATTATCAATAAAAAATATTTATAAAAAACAATGTATAGTATTCATTTACATATAGTAGAGAAACACTGTTCTCGTTGCTCGCTCTACTCGCTCGTAAAAAGAGTAGTCCAACCTAATACCAGTTTCATATGCGAGCGAACAAGAAATTTTTAGAAATGTTTCTTTGGCCGAAAGTTAGAGAAGCCGCTTCGCTCGCATATGGAACATTGGGTTGGAATAGATTTTTATGAACTCGCAGAGTTCGCGGACCGAGTGGAACGACCAACATATGTGATGTTCCTTTCAAATAAAAACTAGGAAATAAACACGTACGTCCGTATTTGCAATTCACAGTCACATATATTTACATATAGGCAGAATATAATGTACAAGGTATTAAAAAAATTATTTGTAATTGCTTTGGGGGGGGGGGGTGATGCTACATCTTTAAATCTGCGGAGATCTGTTGAAAAAATGATTCGCAAAACTGATTTTAAACATGATATTCAAAATCAAATTTTTTTACCGCGTCATATAGTACTTATCACGAAGAACAAATGTCTAAAAAGAATCATGGTTTGCAAATGACCCGTTCATTTGAAAAAAATCTTTAAGGTTCCATTATCCCTTAAACTAATTTTGTTATTATATTGCGACAATATATTACGAATAAAAGACAATACAAGCAGAAAAATAAAGAAATAATATAATAATGATACGATATTATTATTGTATTAATACAAAATTAATAATATTATGAACATAATAATAAGTAATAAAGTTTAGAAAGCGTGCTGGGAATTGTTCTTTGTTCAAGACCTGATGGAAGATCACAGCGTGAAGTAGAAGTTCCAGATCGTCGATTGGGGTTAGGTTGATTTCCACTCGACGCTCATTGTGTACATTGACGTAAGAAAGAGCAAGTGTCGTTTGTGCAGTGTACGTATAAATCTATTGGTGTATTTGCGAACAATAGCTTATCGAGTAGGAATTTCACAAGAAGCAGTAAGAAGAATAATACGTAAAGAAGGTCTATGTTTTTATATGGTTCATATAATGCAAGAACTTTGTACGGTAGATTATACGGTACGGTAAATAAAAAAAAACCGATATTTCTTAGGCAATCTGTCCACGATACTACATATCTGACTTTAAAATATGAACAAAATCAGTTTAAAAATTCAGGACACTTTAAATACCTGTTCCTAAGAGAACAGATTTTTGCAACAGCAAAAAATTTGGCCTTGTTAATCATGTTCAGTGTTGAGGTTATTCGATGTGTAAACAGAGAGAACACGTGGATAAATTGTAAGACAGAAAATATATTTAAATAGAAGTGTAATTATAAGTAAGAATACAATTTGAGCTGGTCCAGATCCGCACGCTAGCTGTGTTACCCAATAACTGAAAACCCCGAAGCCAACGTCGCCTGTCTACTGTTTATGGCCTGACTTCGTCGCAGTCTTTTGTCTACGCGCTGTCAATGGCTTCAGTGCTTGAGAAAACTAAAAAGACCAGATGTAGAATTTTCTTAGAAGTGGTAACCATTTCAACATTCAGGAAATTTAGCGTTCCACTTTTTTGACAAATAAATTTTTTAACACGCTGTACATAGTAGTAGCAATATGCTTCTGTTAATAAATTTTTAAGGACTAACGAGTGATGGCTAAAATCTTCTGGAAGTTAATCAGAAGTGTGTCCTTGTCAACATATATCAAGGCCCAAGGTATTGGTGCTGGCTTCCCTTTTGTTAGTATTTATTTGACTATGTAATTGTATATATGTACTATTTGATCCGCTTCAATGTGATTTCGGCCTATTTTCAAGAAGGAAAGGGGAAATATAACCCTCCCTCCTTTTTATCGATTTACTTTCGCGTTTCGTCTCAAAATTATGTTAAATTTTGCTTGTTACAGTACCACGCCAAAAGAATTTACCTATAATTCTCAATGAGAGTTGATTGAAAATAGTTCAGTCGAGTAATAATAACTCCATTTGATTTTAGGATTGAGTTCGACTCTATTTTATTTTGAATTTCTTGAATTTCCTTATAAGATTTCGAGTATGTTGCTGGTCCGTGATTGAATGTTGCTTTTTTCACTATGAAGTGATATGTGTCATCAACGGCATCAAAAGACACAATGAGGAACCGAACGCACAAGACAAGATAGATAGTTTATTTTCTAACTGTGAGCACAGGAACTACTACATACTTAATCCTTAAAGAACAGGGCACAGTAGATAATTATTATTATTAAATAATTTCCATTGAAGTACTTTTTACTATCAACTCAACATATGTATAAATATATGTATATAAATGAAATGAATGCAAATGAATTTTAGAGAATTTTAAAGAATGCTTTGCACTGTTTCGGTAAAGTTATAATTCAGTCCTAAGCGGTACAAAGTAAAGTGTATAATTTATTTATTTTAATTTACAATGAAGAACGCAAGAATGATCATTAGATCGCTTATGCAAATAATAAATTTTCATTATTTTTAAAACTGCAATAATTATTTTAAGTTTAACTGGGAATTGTCAAGATTTATAGCTACTTCGTTTATGATTAATAAATATTGATTGGGTGAAACTATAGAACCGTAACGTCTTTTCCGATTTCAATGACTTTTGAATATGTTGTCAAGTGCATGATTGCGAACAACTACCTTCTTTAACTATCTAAGAAATCTATCTATATCATTACAATGAATTCTGTTTATAAATTACATATCATATATGTCGGGTTTACATTAGAATTAGGGTTAGGGGCGTGAAACAAATCTTCCTTTGGGTTACACGTTGTCGTTATGCAATAGAGAAGACATTGACTAGTGCAAATACGATTATTATAGAACCGGACAAGTAACCGTGGTAGTTAGGTACTCGAGAAACTAATGACAATGATCCTAGGTTCAATAACGAATCCGCGGTCGACGGGATGATAGATGAACGTACTCACAAAGTCTAAGTCTGGTTAAAACGTGAAATAACCACTGATCGCGAAGATGTTACTCTTTTCATCGATGAGATCGCGAGCGAGAATGCCTTTCCCGTCCCGATCATGCCACAGAGGAAAACTATAATGGGGTGTGTCTAAGGACACGAGATCATCGGATTCGTCGAGAAAAGCCTTCGTTCAGAAAGTAAGGGAAATTGGCGTTGCTAATTGGTCAATCTCCATATCGGTGGTTAGAAAAAGATGCTAGCCGCCCTCGAGGGAAAGTTGCTAGTGGAAGACGCCGCTCGTTGAAAAATATGTCTCCCCTATCTTCCCGTAGTTGGGACAAAGACTGTTCGTCTGTTTGAAGGACTTTAGTTAACTAAACCTTAAGATTTATAACGGGCCCTCGGGCTAGCCGAACATGTACTGCGGAGACGCATCGACATCTGGCAATCATCTTACTCGAAGAATAGGGTCTGCGTGTGGCAAGCCACGGGACAGAAACCGTTGGAATGTTTACTGTCGCGTGTCGCCACGAATATTTCTTTTAAGGAGAGCTATAGAATTACTCCATACCTTTGTTAGGCAAAGCGTTCATCCCGTGACCGCGGCTACGTTCGGCGACTGACTGTCGCCTCGAGCCCAAGCTCATTATCACGACTCTCGAACAATTACAATCGGGTTGAATAACTACAATTGTTCAATTACAGCTATAGTAGACTCTAGGTTACAATGTTGCGGGATTATCCAAAATTCCAAAGGCTCCGGTGTTCTTTCATCTCCGACACGGCCTTCCTGACTATCACACGTCCTCGTGTGTAACTAAAATATCGTGTTTTCTTACATTAGATTCAACTGACATTATTTACGATTTAACTAAATGTCCAAGCAAGTCAAGGATCCAGTGCAATAACAAAGTTTCGTTCGGAGGTTTGACAACAGAAAAATAAAAGAGAATAGGAATTTGTAATGTTATAATTTGTATTCAAAGTGTTAGGTGCGTTCTGTGAGTCGCCAGTCAGACCGTAATGACACAACAGATCATTTTCGATTTCGTACACTGGTGAACCTCAGTTTGTTGGATCATATTGCCACGTTGGGTGCATTACACCCAGAAAGCACATAAACCCACTCAACGGGTTACAACCAAAAGCACATCAACCCACTCAACGGGTTACAACCAAAAGCACATCAACCCACTCAACGGGTTACAACCAAAAGCACATCAACCCACTCAACGGGTTACAACAAAAAGCACATCAACCCACTCAACGGGTTACAACAAAAAGCACATCAACCCACTCAACGGGTTACAACAAAAAGCACATCAACCCACTCAACGGGTTACAACAGAAAGCACATCAACCCACTCAACGGGTTACAACAAAAAGCACGTAAACCCACTCAACGGTTTACAACAAAAAGCACGTAAACCCACTCAACGGTTTACAACAAAAAGCACGTAAACCCACTCAACGGTTTACAACAAAAAGCACGTAAACCCACTCAACGGTTTACAACAAAAAGCACGTAAACCCACTCAACGGTTTACAACAAAAAGCATATAAAACCACTCGGTGTATTACTATGACCACAACGCAGTGTTAATGATCCTCTGAGGTCAGTGTACTTGCATCGTTATTATCACCGCCGTTGTCATCACCGCAGACGTCTAACTCAGCAGGGACGCAACCTTCTGGCATTTTTCTCAGTCTGTCGTGTCTGTCCTTATATGATCGTTTGCCGTCTAAGGTTTTTAGGGTATATCTATCTCCTTCCAAAGTCTCTGCTATTACGAATGGACCCCTGAATTTCGGATCTAACTTCGTCTGGTTTCTTTCCTCGTTTTTGCGTAATACGAAATCGCCAAGGTTGAACCTAACTATTTTAGCTTTGTTTTCGTGGAACCTATCCTTATCGTATTTGGCGCTTGCTTCTATATTCTTTATCGCCTGCTGTCTTATATGGGAGATATTTACTTCTCTTTCTTCGATATTGTCGGGTAGGGATAAGCCGTAGGGTCTCGCTGTTTTACCGATTAGTAGTTCCAACGGGCTTGACTTAGTCACGCGGTTGGTGGTACAATTTAAGGCCAGTTGTATTTCCCCGATCGCGTCTTGCCAGGACCGCCAGTTGGTTTCTATTGTTGTGAACATGTTTTTTTTTAGCGTACTCATAATACGCCCTACCTGTCCGTTGGCCCTACTAGCTCCGGTCGCAATTAAATGGAATTTAATGTATTTATCTTGACAAAAGTCTGGAAATTCTTTGCCCGTAAAACATCTTCCCTGATCCGCTATTACCCGGCAGGGACTGCCGAATAAAAATATAGTACTTAAGTGCTTTAACGGTACTAAGGAAATCTACTTTACGAGTATGATGCAGATATGCGAATTTAGTGAAGACGTCGACCAAAACAATGACATACTCTTTCGAACCACTTTTACCGCTTAGTTTGCCCGTTATGTCCACGTGAACTGTATGCCAAGGTATGCTGGTCTTAGGTATAGGATGTATTTCAGCTTGTATTTTACCTGAACTGGCCTTCGAAACTTGACAAGCGTGACAGTTCTCTACGAATTGGCGAACATACTCCGCCATTCCTTCGAACCAGTAACACTCGTACAGTTTCTCAAGCGTTTTATCCCAACCTAAGTGCATAATTGACTGTTGCACATGGTTAATAACAGATCATCTAAAACCTCTGGGGACAATGGACAAGCAGAGAGTTCTGCCTTTTCTCTGTATTTTACGATGAAGGGTACCGGACCGTAACTCATACGTATTCGCGACGTCTTCCGCGAGCTCTTCATTCTGTAATTTATTGACGATCCCAGAAATTTGGGAGTCGCGACGTTATTCCACTAATAGCTAGTCTTCGGAGATTTCGGTCAGATTGATTTCCTTCTCTATGACTTCGTTGATCGTAAGATGATCCAAGTCTACGGGATTTCGCGAGACAAAATTTACGTGGGCCATTCGTTTACCTTCCCGGTACAGAATGTCAAAAGTAAAAGTTTGTAAGTAAGCCCACCACCTGTAAACCCTGTCATTTAAATTTACCTTACTACTGGATGCCTTCAAAGGATTACAATCGGAGACGACAAGAAATTCTCGTCCGTGGAGATAATGACGGAAATGCTTGACGGCGTTTACAACTGCTAACGTTTCTAGTTCGTAAGAATGATACCTAGATTCCGCAGGGCTACTTCTTATACTGTAATATTCTATTACTCTATTTTTACCTTCAATCTTGTGCATTAAAATAACCTCATATCCATCCGAACTAGCGTCGATACGAAGTTCTATCGGGTAGTTCGGGTCAAATACCATTAACACCGGCGCGTCGGTCAAGGCGGAAATTACCTTTTGCCTTATTTTTCCATGCCTATCTGTCCAAGTCATGTTTTTATTATCGGAAGTAAGCGCATACAAGGGTTTCATTACCCGTGAAAATTTAGGGACGAATTTTCGGAAATAAAGGGCTAAACCTATGAACTGCCTGAGCTGTGTGACGGTCGTTGACGCAGGTAAAGAACTCAAGGCGTGCATTTTACCCGGATTGGGACGAACTTCTCCGTCGTAAATTACATATTCCAAATAGAGTACCGATGCCTTTAGAAAAGAACATTTTGAAAAGTTAAAGGAGAATCCGGCTTTTACAAGGGTATCTAGTACGGTGTGCAATACTTTTAGAGCTTGATCTATCGAGTCGGCAATAATTAGGGGATCATCCAAATAGACGACAACGTAAGAATGGCACGTTGGCTGTTATACGTGTTTTCAAAGGAATCTCAAGAACGATCTCTCGTTTCGTTTGTTCGCAACCTCGAAATCAGCAGCCGCTGCTGAATGGAACGAAGGAAAGTGTAGTACAGATCACTCCGACCAAATGATTTCTTATGTCACCGCAATTAAAAAGGGTCAAATGCTACAGAAGACTTGGCACGCGACTACTCCTGGGGTTTCCGTAGTAAACGCTTTGATGGTTTACAAAATTGTAGCAAGGAAGAACATAAATATTAGAATATTTAGACAAGTATGAGTTGCAAAATTATTAGGGTTGTCCGAAAATATAAGAATCCCCATTTTCGACGGAGTCAGCATAGTATCGCCGTCCCGAAAATGACTTCCGGAAGAAACATTAAACGCGCACGAACTTATGTTATGCAAATAAAGGACATCGAATGGATCGAACAAAGGCACAAAAGAATTCGAAGAAAACAACAACTTATTATCCAAATTGTTCATCGAGGGTAATCAATGCTGTATACTTCCTAGAATTAGGATGAATAGGGATTTGGAGAAACCCACCGGCCATGTCCAGAATAATAAAATATCTCGCTTTTGCAATCTCGCGACTTGACCCGCAATGAGGGGTAAAGGATACCGATCCGCGACCGTATATTTATTTAGTTCTCGAAAATCTACCTATCATCTATCTGAACCATTGTTCGTCTTCACGAGTAACACAGGGCTCGCGAACGGTGAATTACTAGGCTTTATGATTTTTGGCTGTAATTAAGTCGCTTGTTCTATCACGTACTATTCTGCGCTCGCGAAGTCTATTAGGACTCCTTGTACGGCGATGTTAGGATCAATTAATTGTACTTCTAACTGGCCTGTATTTTTTGTACGAGTACGTAGGGAACCCGTAACGGATGAATCTCTGAATTTTCGAAAAGAAAGATTAATCGACTTTTATCACTACCACGTACCTCATTGTCAACTTCATTAACATCGATCTCGTTTTCAGCGGTTTTATTACAGGCATTAATTATTTTTGTTTTACACATAGCGAGGCTATTTTGTGTAATATTACGTCAAAATCTTGGCTTAAAATTTAACGAGTAATCGCGATATCGTATTGTTAAATAACTATCAGCGAGAACATGAAAGGTTTATCTCTAACCACCGACACCTGCAACGGACAAGATTTGAGCGATACGTTTAGTACCAATATTTCTTATTCCTCGCATTACTACTATATCAATCGTTCTTTTGCCAGAAATTCTCAAGACTACGGATTCTTTAATTAGCGAACACTCGGCTCCGAAATCGGGGTAAAATGGAAACGACTCACCCGGATGGCTTGATGTACCAGTTAGCGCCTCCACTACGTAGAAGTCAATTCGACACTCGGCATTGAAATTATATTCAGGGCACTGCTTTGTAAAGGATCTTTCTCCATAATCAGATTGGTAGCTGCGCACCAGGCAGCGGAGTCGAAAAATTGTTAGGTTCCACACTCGATTTTTGCACTAGCGACGGAATTGACTCGCGCACGATGGTCGTAAGCTCTTGCACTGTTATAACCGGCACTGATCCCACTTCTGATGTCGGGTTTACATTAGAATTAGGGTTAGGGGCGTGAAACGAATCTTCGTTTGGGTTACACGTTGTCGTTATGCAATGGAGAAGACATTGACTAGTGCAAATACGATTATTATAGAACCGGACAAGTAACCGCGGTAGTTAGGTGCTCGAGAAACTAATGACAATGATCCTAGGTTCAATAACGAATCCGCGGTCGACGGGATGATAGATGAACGTACTCACAAAATCTAAGTCGGACGCGTAATATTCACTGGTCGTAAAGAGTTACTCCTTTCATCAATGAGATCGCGAGAAAGAATGCCTTTCCCGTCCCGATGATGCCACAGAGGAAAACTATAATGGGGTGTGTCTAAGGACACGAGATCATCGGATTCGTCGAGAAAAGCCTTCGTTCAGAAAGTAAGGGAAATTGGCGTTGCTGCTAATTGGTCAATCTCCATATCGGTGGTTAGAAAAAGATGCTAGCCGCCCTCGAGGGAAAGTTGCTAGTGGGAGACGCCGCTCGTTGAAAAATATGTCTCCCCTATCTTCCCGTAGTTGGGACAAAGACTGTTTGTCTGTTTGAAGGACTTTAGTTAACTAAACCTTAAGATTTATAACGGGCCCTCGGGCTAGCCGAACATGTACTGCGGAGACGCATCGACATCTGGCAATCATCTTACTCGAAGAATAGGGTCTGCGTGTGGCGAGCCACGGGACAGAAACCGTTGGAATGTTTACTGTCGCGTGTCGCCACGAATATTTCTTTTAAGGAGAGCTATAGAATTACTCCATACCTTTGTTAGGCAAAGCGTTCATCCCGTGACCGCGGCTACGTTCGGCGACTGACTGTCGCCTCGAGCCCAAGCTCACCATCACGACTCTCGAACAATCACAATCGGGTTGAATAACTACAATTGTTCAATTACAGCTATAGTAGACTCTAGGTTACAATGTTGCCGGATTATCCAAAATTCCAAAGGCTCCGGTGTTCTTTCATCTCCGACATATACATATATTAATGATGATAAAAGGTTATTCTTATTTCTGATAAACTCGAAAGCGAAACGACAAACGACAACATTATACCATGATACACCACACAGAAGAAACTAATAGAGAACACTTTAAGCTTGGCAAACTTACCGCCCGATGAATTTGTATACACCACAACCAAAAACACATGGCTTTGATCGTAGGAGAAGCGGTCCATATAGTCAAATGCATTCCAGTACAAGTAAAGGAACTCCACCCGGACGTGCGCCAAACGTGGCGATACTCAGCACCATCGTCATTGGCCACGAGCAGAATATATACCCAAAAGACTTCGATGCACTACTGGACCACGTCATGTTCCCGGCAGAAAAATCTGCAATCTTGAACACATTGGCCAGAAGAGCAACGGGAAAAACAATCGTCCCTGGAACAGTAAACATCCTGGGAATGATGGACAAAAACACATTAACGACAATAGCGAAAAATGCCGTATCAGGTTTATGGACAGGTTTTATGGAATTTGGAACTGTCAGTGCAGCAATATCTGGAATACTCACAATATTTAAATTAATCAAGACAATAATAGATATAGCCGTACACGGATACCAGCTACGTGAAACTTACGGATGTGGAGCAATATACGGCCCAGTCACCCACCCGCTGCTATACCTCAAAAGAAGACGAAATATCGATGATCAAACAGCACAACCTCAAGGGATATCGATAGCACCGGTAGTCATTCAAGTACCAACGACACCTGCGTTCGCCTTGAGCAAACTCAGAGATACCATCAGTCAAATTTCCTATGGAAATTTGAACTCCAAGGGCGGGGGTGTCACGTCCCGCGCTCCGCACGCGACGTAACAAGAACAAGAAACCATTCTATACAAAACACGCGAGTAAGGATTTGAATGCACAAACGAACACGCGGCATCACGAAACGAAAGGAAGGATTAACAAACGAGGGCGATTAACAGATCCAACCAATAAATAAAATACATAATACAAACAATTCTAAATAAAACAGAAAATAAGAATAACTACAAAAGGGTGAGATAATTGAAACGCCAGGAATATATATATATATATAAATATATTTCAATCAATCAATTTGGAGAGTTACATATAAGTATAAAACATATATGCCGAACGTGTAATAACCTAGTGAATATTAGAGGCAGTGCGTCCAACACTATGCAATAAATACAAAATTATCAAATTATAAAATATAAGTATACATGATGTCGAAAACTAATAGTTTAACGAATACATAAAACATACAATATCGTATTATTAGAGAAATGAAGGTTACGTTGTCAGAAATATATATATATGTGTGCGAATTCTATCAAACCGATAATCTAAGATACATACTTAAAACTAGCCTACATTCCGGTAAAGGATAAATAAATAATCGACACTTCATTTCGTATGAATACTACACCGCCAAGAAAATATGCATATGAATACGTATATATATATATATATATATATATGCATGTGTGCGCGTATGTTTTATATTATCGAATACTCTATAAAATAAACTACTCAAAACAATAAATAACGCAATCGAAGAATTACAAACACACAACATAAAATATATATATATGCGTATATTCACACGAACAATACTTTAAAGCAGTATTAATAAGTAAATGTTTAATTGCGGTAGAATAAGGAAAACGAGCGGCAGACAATTACTTCGATATTAAACAAAATTTAAAGACCCGTTACTATAACTTTGCTGATGACATTTATGAGCAGCCATGTTAGATTTACACGCGTCACGGCGACAGGAATATTAAGGATTAATGGAAGTCAGGCGCGAGAAATAAATCATGAAAACATATTGTTAACACTTTTCTTTAATAAAATATGTGCGCAGCTACAAATGTAAAAATATATATATATATATATATGTCGGATCACGATTCGAATTTTGGGCGCGCGACGACTCTTCATGTGGACTAGCCATCGTTTCACAAAGCCGAGATTTTATTTACACGTATATACAGGTCTATCACTAAGCTTAACAAATAATAAGTACAACTAATAATAAGTCTAACAAACACTAAGCCTAATGAATAATACGATCTACGAATAATTAAATTAAATAATACTATTAGCAATGTTTGAGTTCAAACGAATCCACGGTCACCGGGATAACTCCTTACTAAGCGAAACTAACTTAGACGCAAATGCGATCGTCGAAAATGCTCGATGTATCACTCTCCAAGGCAATCGCAAGAATGCCAGCCTCGTGGAGATTTTTCTCCCTGTACGATTGCATTTTGTTTTCTATACCCGTTTGGAAGCATCGAGAAGGTTCCAAACGCCGTTGCTAGGCACACTCGTTGGAAGCATCGAGAAAGTTCCAAACGCCGTTGCTAGGCAGTTTCTGCCTGGAGTTTTGATTACTAATACAATGTATGTCCCATTGCATCGGCACCTCCGAGGCAACATCACACGTGGCTCGGCCCGCTCTCGAGGCCGCATGCCGCCACAACCACATTTCTCGGAAAACACATACAACCACTCCAGACCTCCGTTAGATAAAACATCCATCCCGTGACCGTGGCTACGTTCAGCGACCGATTGTCACCTCGAACCCAATCTCGCTTATTACAAATCTTAAGCAATTACAACTATAATAAAATCTAGGCTAAGGTACTAGAGGATGTTCCCAAAATTTCCAAAGAAGGGCTTCGGCTTTCCTTTCATCTCCGACATATATAATCAATTAAAAAGGAGGAAATATAGAATTAAAATACATATATTTAACAAACATAAAATAGATATCATATTTAAAATATATATATATATATATTTATCATACATAAAAACAAAAGCCGTTTAAAAGAAAAATAATAATAAGGAACTTCCGATGGAAATGCCTCCGCAAACATTGTTCGAACGTCGATCACCGAAACCTAGGGAAACAACAAGAAAGGGGAAACATCAAAATCGCAAAAACAATCATTAAAGTACCCCCAGCGAACCACCACCCCGTGGGGGATGGCATTATAAATAAGCAAGCAACGTAGAGCAGAAAAGACTCGATAACTATCATTTAGCGATTAACATTATTATTCTGGTGAACATTGTTACGCTCAATTATCATTTATTATTCCGGTGAATATTCTTATTACGTTGCTCACTCATTTAACATTATCGTTATTATACTCACCAACTATCGATCATCATTAACACCCTGGTGAATATTCTTATTACATTATTCTTTGTTCATTGTTATTGCGATCTTCGTTATTACGGTTTATAATTATTTTGTTCACTTTTGTTAATTATTTCGTTATTACGTTCGTTATTGCGCTCAACTTTAGAAATTTTGTATAGTATTTTGCGCTTCGGAGTCTATAGTTTTCCGTCAAGAAAGGAGAGCCGCGACTAAGTAAAAAGAAAATTTTATCTTTGAACGCGCATTGTAATTACGGTATTAATCCAGTCAGTAAATTGTTCTGTCCGTATCGAAATAGAAAAATAAAGTAAACGTTGATAGTAAATTGTATTCGAGTTCAAGTAATAAACCCAGTAAAAACTTCGACGACCAACGGAACAGCTGAGGTAAATGGCGCCAGACTCCTCAAGGTAAGAGAATTAATTCTGAGAATTTCCTTCTTCTCTGATAATTTCGTTGCCCTCGAGAATCGAATTAGAACTTCCTATCATCGATCCCGTTTTATTTTCGCGAACGGTTTCGAAGATAGAATCATCGTTTAACCTTTAAATAAAAAGGAGTTGTCCGCTGTGTCGGCTTGTGCGAACGGTGTTTTCAGCTACTGAACCACCCACTGATCTTCGCATTCCTCCTCCCATTGTTGGCAGAATATTGCCCGTCTTTGGACAAGGCTTGCGAAATCACACAAATCCCGCACAGAGAGGACTATTAAATACATCGTCGGGGTCAATCGAAAATTAAGAGAGATACCGGCATTGCTAATAACCGATATTCTTGCCACCGTCGCATGCGATCGTAAGAGAGAAATAGGAGAACAATTTCCCTTCGGAAATTTAACCAAAGGATCGTTCGCTGTGTTGGCTTGTGCAAACGGTGTTTTCGATTATCAAAACACCCGTCGATCTTCGCATTCCTCCTCCCACTGTTGGTAAAATACTACCCGTCTTTGGGCAAGACTTGCGAAATCACACGAGTCCCACACAGAGAGGATCGTTAGAATCATCCTCGATTATTAAACTCTAAAGGCAAGAAGATCGTGGTAACAAAATCCATCGTAGGAAATGAATTGAGTTTCGGTTCTAACGGCAACCTGTTACAGTGAAACTAAAAGAGAAGAAGTCGAACGTAAAAATAAATTTATATATATATATATATATATATATATAAACGACGAAAAATCTCACATTCCTATCCGATCCAGTAACGCTAAAAATACATATATCCGGTTAATAAAATATATATATAAAGGTAATAATCTAGGCGATTCCACATTCAAATAAAATCCGTTCAACGAGGACAAATAATTATTAATCCCAGCTTAAATCCTCTCCCGTGCCAGTATTCCTGCACATCGCAGGTTAGCCGAAAAGTGAAATTCGTTTACCAGTTGCATTAAGCATCAGTTAACGCTACCTATTAAACGGAAATTAATAGAAATAAAATATTTTGAAATAGTCCTTAGACTATTTCTGGTGGCAGCAACTACCGTAATTAATTAGAAATCTAAACTAGTATTACATACATAATAATATCATTTCAAATTAATTTCCTTCAGACTAAATTCAAACTCAACAACAAAAAAAAATTTTCAGTAAACTCTAAATTTAAAATTTGATCGATGTCGATAAACTAATACGTAACATTTAATATATATATATAGTAAATATTTTGGTAAGAGCGGTGGGATACGCTTCACGGAGGATTAAAGTTGGTTTAAACGGTTCGATACGCTCCACAGAGGACTAAGGTTGTCACGTTTGTCAATAAAATATATACTTGAGAAACAATGGCGACTAAATTAAAATCGTTGGACAAAGACATGATCTTGATGTTATCGGAAAAACTTAAAGCATGGGATGCGAATTTTCGCGACATGAGTACAACAATGAATAAATTACAAGACGATGTGCGTTCACTGAAAATAAAAAAGGAAATCAAGACACCCGTATCATCGCCGATAATTTCACAAGCGACAATACCGATAGAAGTTAATCCCCAATCAATTAAGTTAAAAGATGCAATAGAGACAGTACCAGTGTTCGACGGACATCGACCCTCGGTACTTCGATTTTTAAGAGCATGCGAGCGCGCGCGAAACATGGTTCCTAGGCATCAAGAATCTCAGTTAGTAAAATTATTAACAAATAAGCTTCGCGGGCACGCGTTTCTCGCCATAGAAGACACAGAAATAATAAGTTTAAACGATTTCGGGAATAAATTAAAAGATATGTTCGATCCGGGAAAAACGGTTAACGAATATAAAGGGCAATTAGCTACAATATTTCAACGACCGGGAGAAGATATTTTGGACTACATAGAGCGCGTCAAAGATCTCAGACTGGCAATAATGAACGGGGAAAGGTACGAGTACGGCACCGTATTTCAAGATAGGATAGATCGAGACACGACGGAAGCTTTCGTTAAGGGGCTCCCAAACGAGGTGTATTTACGAGTAAAAATAGCAGGATACCAATCCTTGGACGATGCGTACCGCCAAGCCGTGAAAGCAACGCGAGAATTAAAACAAGCGAACGATAGATTTCGATATCAACATCCGACACCTTCGAATAATTATAACCGAAACAACCGCCAGGACTGGAGATTTGTACCGTCGTCGCGGAAACACCTAAACAACCCGGGAATAAAAGAAAATGTCAGGAGAGAAACAAGAGCAATAACTTGGGAAGAAAAACGCACAAATAAATACCTCGATAGAGATCTAAATCAAAAGAGAGATGCTGATCATTTCAACCAACCAACTTTTCAAAGCAAACACCACTCCGTTGCTGTGATGAGGGATAATGTCACGTTAAATAATAAGAGGACGCACGGTGCCATAGATAGGATCATGGGTGAGAAATTTTCTGAATTAGCAAACAAGATAAATAATATTAGTGCCAAAGAACCTTCAGACGAAGCAGAAACTAGGAAATTGAACGACTAGACGACAGGCAACGCTTATCCACTGCCTAATATCACAGAGATATTGGACCCGCCGGGAAGTGCGAATTGCCTCTCCACGTTCGACTTGGCAAAGATACAAAAGCAAGACTCCACGAAATTCGTGAATGTTTCAACCATTATAGGAAAAGAGATAGCGAGTGTATCTCACTCAAAAACTTCTATAAAACCATCAGAAGGAAACTTTATCGAACTCAAAGCCAAATCATTAAATTGCAAGGAAGATCACACTATAGAAAATAAAAATATAGCTATCCCTAAATCCAAAACAGAATCTATAAGCAAAAAGGTTTGTAATAAAAATTCAAAGAATAATTCTAAATCTACCGAAAATATTCTTAAACGTTCCATACAAATAAATAATAATTTAATTAAAATAAGCACTTCCAGTGAAACTATTCATCCTGAAAAGGTAGAGAAAAATAAAGGTGTTGTGAATAAAGTAAATGAAGAAGAAAAAAGGGTAACTAAGGAAAAGGATTCTAAACATTTTCGAGCTGAAGAAACGCAAGTTCAACGAGCTCAAAGAAATCAAAAGGGAGAAAATAAGGAATCACCAGTCGAAGATATATATAAAAACTTGAATAAATACGCTAGCCATTGGATTATAATTGGATTAAAAATACTTTATTGGTTACTACATCTAATATTTGACGTAGGTAACATAGTAGGTAGTGTCGATCTTATAATTGCCCCAAGAAAATATAAATGGTATCAAACTATACTATATACAAAATATTTTTGGGTTAATATGGCTGCGGCACTTTCAAAAATTTGTATTTTGAATGCTATTAGCAAGCAATTGGATAATTGGATCGATGTCAGTAAACTTGCGTCTTGGCGCAAAATAAAAACTAAAATGAAGGAAAGGAACGAAATTCTCCCCGCACAAATTAGTTTTGGACATCTAGCCAGAGAACCTGTCGGTGAAGTAACAATCGAAGAGAACATGGAACCAACATGCGCAGAATATCTCGAAGATCTGTTCAATAAAATTAACACTGTACAACGAATGGCAAGAGAAAATTTGATAAAATTCAAACTAAGACCAAAAGAATATTACGATCGACGAATCAACCCTCAAGATTTTAAAATAGGAGATTCGATATATCTACTAAAAGAACCCAGTAAAGGAAAATTCTCCGATCAATATACTGGACCACACAAAGTGCTAGAAATCTTGCAGAACCAAAACGTCAAGATTGAAGTAAAAGGGATTCCGCGAACGGTGCATTTAAACAAGTTGAAACTGGCGCATAATCGAAATAAGCAATGAATAAAGCGATTTCATTGGACAACGTAGTGCGGTAGTATATGTTATAGTGCTGTTCGTCGAATAATGCAGATATCGAACACCTAAAAGGAAAAAGGAAAATTATTATACGTGTTTCAATTATTGCTTAAATATAAAACGTGTTAACTCAATGAACAATTAACTAGCGAAAGTGAAAGTTACCTTGTGAACAAGTGATCAGCACACAAGAAAGTGTACGTGCAGGTATAAGTTATGGATTGTTGTTCGTGGAACGCAATGTATGACAGCTACCTGAAATAAGTGAATAAATTAGTTTCAATTGTCTCAGTGCAAAATACAAGGTTACTAAATGTTATAACTATATTATGGATAAATCAAAAGGAGGTGTGACACCGTTCGTCGAACAATACAGATAGCGAAAACCTAAAAAGAAAAAAGGAAAATTATTATGTGTACTCCAATTATTGTTTGAATATACAACGTGTCGATTCAGTAAATAATTAAAAGAGGGAAAGAGAAAGTTACCTTGTAAACAAGTAATCATTATACAAGAAGGTCTACGTGCAAAATAGGTTATGGCTCCCAGCTTGCGGAACACCATGCACCAGCTGAAAATAAACGAACGAATTAACTCCAATTGCCGTAATGCAAAGAGCAGCATCGCTAAATGTTATAACGGTGCTGTGGAGGCGTGGCATTGTTCGTCGAATGACACAGATAGCGGAAACTTGGAAAAAGAAAAGAAGTTTATTACGAGTGCTCCAATTACTGTTTGAATGTAAAACGTGTTAGTTCAACGAATAACGAAAACAGTGAAAATGCAACTTACCTCGTGAACAATCAATCACCATACAAGGAAGTGTACATGCATGGATTTCGCAGATTAACAAGAAGAAATAAAATAGCTGATAAATATAGAAAGTGGTTAGAAAATAATTAACATAGATTAATTGAGAGTTAGTAATAAATATAACCGGAGTAAAAGGATATTTTATTATGTATTAATCTACGTAGTATTGTTATATTATTATATCTAACATGTAGAAGTGGATTTTGTAATGCACAATAGCGGTCGCACACACAATGCACTATACACATATTAAATTAAATGAATTAAACAGTACCTTTATAGCCACAGATATAAGACGATTGAAGGCAACCGTAGTAAGTATCCAAGGCATATCGAAGAATTGGACGACGTTGTGGGAATGATCCAGGTAAGTGACGCAGCATCAAATAAGTAGAATCTAAAGAATTACAGACAATGTTAATCTAACAAATAAATTTTAATCACTAATAAGGAACTGTTCCATTACATAAAATAATAACAAATAGCAAGTACATGCAATAATAAATTAATAGGGAAAATAAGGAAAGGTCAATAAACACATAAATGGGTTAGAAATTAACCAAGATGGACTAACTGAATATTGGCGACAAGACATGATTGAACTCAGTGCAAAGGAATAAAGTTATGCCACACGAAATAACTGGTAACGCAATACACAAAACAATATTACAGAACACTACCAAATAAAATTATAGTGATTAACAATTAATTAGTTATTTCAACAACACGTCACTGTTGACATTAAACCAACGCCATACCAAAGAGACACGCGAGCGACCATGTTGAAAAATTTGTCGCGCGCAGATACAAATAACAGCTAATACAATATAATACGGCATAATAATAGCAATGTTAGGTACTAATAAAAAAAAAGAAAAAAAAACACAAGAAAAAGGGAGAGAGTTAAGGAATAAATAACAACTAACATAATTATAACATATTATATATATTATACTATATACAAAGATACGGTATTCATACAAGGGAACAGATCCAAAAGAAAATTATATAAATGATATATATATATAAATAATATATAAATATATATATATATATAATATATATATATAAATGATATATATATATATATATATATATTAACTATTTTTATATGTGTGTACAGAACTGATGGCGAACTCATCAACCATTCTCTGAACGACGGACGGAAGAACACGAATAGCAATCCGCACAGAGGAACTGTAAAGTATTGGTACGCCACCCACGAAACCAAGTACTGATGCTATCCACCTGTAAACAAACAACATTCATAACTATGCATATAATTTTCACTTATGTTCACCAATATATATATACACGTATGTTGTAAAATAGGCGATATTTATGACATTCACTTTCATTGATAATGCAAGTGACTCATAAAATTGAGTCGTCGTATTTACCATTGCACGCACATATATATATACTCGAAGACAAGGTACACTTGTAATACTTATTCCTATCGATAATATATATTTATATATTTATAACAATAAAACAAATCTCATTCATACTACTTACCAGTACGTATGCATATATCTATATAATTATAACTCAAGTAGCATTCATGATATTTATTTTTACCGATAACACGTACATAAAACCTAAAATAAAACAAGGTTTTAACAATAAAAAAAAAATAATAATAATACATATAAATATAAAAATTTTCTTTCTATATATATATATATGTCGGGTTTACATTAGAATTAGGGTTAGGGGCGTGAAACAAATCTTCCTTTGGGTTACACGTTGTCGTTATGCAATAGAGAAGACATTGACTAGTGCAAATACGATTATTATAGAACCGGACAAGTAACCGTGGTAGTTAGGTACTCGAGAAACTAATGACAATGATCCTAGGTTCAATAACGAATCCGCGGTCGACGGGATGATAGATGAACGTACTCACAAAATCTAAGTCGGACGCGTAATATTCACTGGTCGTAAAGAGTTACTCCTTTCATCAATGAGATCGCGAGCGAGAATGCCTTTCCCGTCCCGATGATGCCACAGAGGAAAACTATAATGGGGTGTGTCTAAGGATACGAGATCATCGGATTCGTCGAGAAAAGCCTTCGTTCAGAAAGTAAGGGAAATTGACGTTGCTGCTAATTGGTCAATCTCCATATCGGTGGTTAGAAAAAGATGCTAGCCGCCCTCGAGGGAAAGTTGCTAGTGGGAGACGCCGCTCGTTGAAAAATATGTCTCCCCTATCGTCCCGTAGTTGGGACAAAGACTGTTTGTCTGTTTGAAGGACTTTAGTTAACTAAACCTTAAGATTTATAACGGGCCCTCGGGCTAGCCGAACATGTACTGCGGAGACGCATCGACATCTGGCAATCATCTTACTCGAAGAATAGGGTCTGCGTGTGGCGAGCCACGGGACAGAAACCGTTGGAATGTTTACTGTCGCGTGTCGCCACGAATATTTCTTTTAAGGAGAGCTATAGAATTACTCCATACCTTTGTTAGGCAAAGCGTTCATCCCGTGACCGCGGCTACGTTCGGCGACTGACTGTCGCCTCGAGCCCAAGCTCACCATCACGACTCTCGAACAATCACAATCGGGTTGAATAACTACAATTGTTCAATTACAGCTATAGTAGACTCTAGGTTACAATGTTGCCGGATTATCCAAAATTCCAAACGCTCCGGTGTTCTTTCATCTCCGACACGGCCATCCTGACTATCACACGTCCTCGTGTGTAACTAAAATATCGTGTTTTCTTACATTAGATTCGATACAACTGACATTATTTACGATTTAACTAAATGTCCAAGTAAGTCAAGGGTCCAGTGCAATAACAAAGCTTCGTTCGGAGGTTTGACAACAGAAAAATAAAAGAGAATAGGAATTTGTAATGTTATAATTTGTATTCAAAGTGTTAGGTGCGTTCTGTGAGTCGCCAGTCAGACCGTAATGACACAACAGATCATTTTCGATTTCGTACACTGGTGAACCTCAGTTTGTTGGATCATATTGCCACGTTGGGTGCATTACACCCAGAAAGCACATAAACCCACTCAATGGGTTACAACCAAAAGCACATCAACCCACTCAACGGGTTACAAGAAAAAGCACATCAACCCACTCAACGGGTTACAACAAAAAGCACGTAAACCCACTCAACGGTTTACAACAAAAAGCACGTAAACCCACTCAACGGTTTACAACAAAAAGCACGTAAACCCACTCAACGGTTTACAACAAAAAGCACGTAAACCCACTCAACGGTTTACAACAAAAAGCACGTAAACCCACTCAACGGTTTACAACAAAAAGCATATAAAACCACTCGGTGTATTACTATGACCACAACGCAGTGTTAATGATCCTCTGAGGTCAGTGTACTTGCATCGTTATTATCACCGCCGTTGTCATCACCGCAGACGTCTAACTCAGCAGGGACGCAACCTTCTGGCATTTTTCTGTCTGTCGTGTCTGTCCTTATATGATCGTTTGCCGTCTAAGGTTTTTAGGGTATATCTATCTCCTTCCAAAATCTCTGCTATCTCGAATGGACCCCTGAATTTCGGATCTAACTTCGTCTGGTTTCTTTCCTCGTTTTTGCATAATACAAAATCACCAAGGTTAAACCTAACTACCTTAGCTTTAGTTTTGTCAACTCCACCTTTATCGTATCTAGCACCAATTTCTATATCCTCTATTGCCCGCTGTCTTACATCAGGGATACCTACTTCTCTTTTTTCGATATTATCGGGTATCAACGAGTCGTAAGGTCTTTGCTGTTCCACCAATTAATAGTTCCAATGGGCTCGATTTAGTCACGCGATTGGTGGTGCAATTCGAAGCCGGCTGTATTTTGCCAACCGCGTCTAGCCACGATCGCCCGGTCGTTTCTATGATCGTGAACATAATTTTCAACGTACCGTAATACGCTCTACCTGACCGTTGGCCCTACTCGCACCGGTTGAGATTAAGTGGAGTTTTAGTGTTCACCTTGCCAGAAATCTTGGAATTCTTTACCCGTTAGGACACCTCTCTTGGTCCGCTATTATCCGGCAAGGACTGCCGAATAAAAATATAGTACTTAAGTGCTTTACCGGTACTAAGGAAATCTACTTTGCGAGTATGATGCAGATATGCGAATTTAGTGAAGACGTCGACCAAAACAATGACATACTCTCTCGAACCACTTTTACCGCTTAGTTTGCCCGTTATGTCCACGTGAACTGTATGCCAAGGTATGCTGGTCTTAGGTATAGGATGTAATTCAGCTCGTATTTTACCTGAACTGGCCTTCGAAACTTGACAAGCGTGACAGTTCTCTACGAATTGGCGAACATACTCCGCCATTCCTTCGAACCAGTAACACTCGCACAGTTTCTCAAGCGTTTTATCCCAACCTAAGTGCATAATTGACTGTTGCACATGGTTAATAACAGATCATCTAAAACCTCTGGGGACAATGGACAAGCAGAGAGTTCTGCCTTTTCTCTGTATTTTACGATGAAGGGTACCGGGCCGTAATTCATACGTATTCGCGACGTTTTCCGCGAGCTCTTCGTTCTGTAATTTATTGACGATCCCAGAAATTTGGGAGTCGCGACGTTATTCCACTAATAGCTAGTCTTCGGAGATTTCGGTCAGATTGATTTCCTTCCCTATAACTACGTTGATCGTAAGGTGATCCAAGTCTACGGGATTTCGCGAGACAAAATTTACGTCGGCCATTCGTTTACCCTCCCGGTACAGAATGTCAAAAGTAAAAGCTTGTAAGTAAGCCCACCACCTGTAAACCCTGTCATTTAAATTTACCTTACTACTGGATGCCTTCAAAGGATTACAATCGGAGACGACAAGAAATTCTCGTCCGTGGAGATAATGACGGAAATGCTTGACGGCGTTCACAACTGCTAACGTTTCTAGTTCGTAAGAGTGATACCTAGATTCCGCAGGGCTACTTCTTATACTGTAATATTCTATTACTCTATTTTTACCTTGAATCTTGTGCATTAAAATAACCTCATATCCATCCGAACTAGCGTCGATACGAAGTTCTATCGGGTAGTTCGGGTCAAATACCATTAACACCGGCGCGTCGGTCAGGGCGGAAATTACCTTTTGCCTTATTTTTCCATGCCTATCTGTCCAAGTCATGTTTTTATTATCGGAAGTAAGCGCATACAAGGGTTTCATTACCCGTGAAAATTTAGGGACGAATTTTCGGAAATAAAGGGCTAAACCTATGAACTGCCTGAGCTGTGTGACGGTCGTTGACGCAGGTAAAGAACTCAAGGCGTGCATTTTACCCGGATTGGGATGAACTTCTCCGTCGTAAATTACATATTCCAAATAGAGTACCGATGCCTTTAGAAAAGAACATTTTGAAAAGTTAAAGGAGAATCTGGCTTTTACAAGGGTATCTAGTACGGTGTGCAATACTTTTAGAGCTTGATCTGTCGAGTCGGCAATAATTAGGACATCATCCAAATAGACGACAACGTACGAATGGCACGTTGGCTGTTATACGTGTTTTCAAAGGAATCTCAAGAACGATCTCTCGTTTCGTTTGTTCGCAACATCGAAATCAGCAGCAGCTGCTGAATACAATGAAGGAAAGTGTAGTACAGATCACTCCGACCAAATGATTTCTTATGTCACCACAATTAAAAAGGGTCAAATGCTACAGAAGACTTGGCACGCGACTACTCCTGAGGGTTTCCGTAGTAAACGCTTTGATGGTTTACAAAATTGTAGCAAGGAAGAACATAAATATTAGAATATTTAGACAAGTATGAGTTGCAAAATTATTAGGGTTGTCCGAAGATATAAGAATCCCCATTTTCGACGGAGTCAGCATAGTATCGCCGTCCCGAAAATGACTTCCGGAAGAAACATTAAACGCGCACGCACTTATGTTATGCAAATAAAGGACATCGAATGGATCGAACAAAGGCACAAAAGAATTCGAAGAAAACAACAACTTATTATCCAAATTGTTCATCGAGGGTAATCAAAGCTGTATACTTCCTACAATTAGGATGAATAGGGGTTTGGAGAAACCCACCGGCCATGTCCAGAATAATAAAATATCTCGCTTTTGCAATCTCGCGACTCGATCCGCAATGAGGAGTAAAGGATACCGATCCGCGACCGTATATTTATTTAGTTCTCGAAAATCTGTCTATCATTTATCTGAACCATTGTTCGTCTTCACGAGTAACACGGGGCTCGCGAACGGTGAATTACTAGGCTTTATGATTTTTGGCTGTAATTAAGTCGCTTGTTCTATCACGTACTACTCTGCGCTCGCGAAGTCTATTAGGACTTCTTGTACGGCGATGTTAGGATCAATTAATTGTACTTCTAACTGTCCTGTATTTTTTGTACGAGTACGTAGGGAACCCGTAACGGATGAATCTCTGAATTTTCGAAAAGAAAGATTAATCGACTTTTATCACTACCACGTACCTCATTGTCAACTTCATTGACATCGATCTCGTTTTCAGCGGTTTTATTACGGGCATGAATTATTTTTGTTTTACACATAGCGAGGCTAGTTTGTGTAATATTACGTCAAGATCTTGGCTTAAAATTTGACGAGCAATCGCGATATCGTATTTTTAAATAACTATCAGCCAGGACATGAAAAATTTATCTCTAACCACTAACACCTGCAACGGGCAAGATTTGAACGATACGTTTAGTACCAATATCTCTTATTCCTCGCATTACTACTATATCAATCGTTCTTTTGCCAGAAATTCTCATGACTACGGATTCTTTAATTAGCGAACACTCGGCTCCGAAATCGGGGTAAAATGGAAACGACTCACCCGGATGGCTTGATCTACCAGTTAGCGCGTCCACTACGTAGAAGTCGATTCGACACTCGGTATTGAAATTATATTCAGGGCACTGCTTTGTAAAGGATTTTCCTCCATAATCAGATTGGTAGCTGCGCACCATGCAGCGGAGTCGAAAAATTGTTAGATTCCACACTCGATTTTTTGCACTAGCGACGGAATTAACTCGCGCACGATGGTCGTAAGCTCTTGCACTGTTATAACCGGCACTGATCCCACTTCTGATGTCGGGTTTACATTAGAATTAGGGTTAGGGGCGTGAAACAAATCTTCCTTTGGGTTACACGTTGTCGTTATGCAATAGAGAAGACATTGACTAGTGCAAATACGATTATTATAGAACCGGACAAGTAACCGTGGTAGTTAGGTACTCGAGAAACTAATGACAATGATCCTAGGTTCAATAACGAATCCGCGGTCGACGGGATGATAGATGAACGTACTCACAAAATCTAAGTCGGACGCGTAATATTCACTGGTCGTAAAGAGTTACTCCTTTCATCAATGAGATCGCGAGCGAGAATGCCTTTCCCGTCCCGATGATGCCACAGAGGAAAACTATAATGGGGTGTGTCTAAGGATACGAGATCATCGGATTCGTCGAGAAAAGCCTTCGTTCAGAAAGTAAGGGAAATTGACGTTGCTGCTAATTGGTCAATCTCCATATCGGTGGTTAGAAAAAGATGCTAGCCGCCCTCGAGGGAAAGTTGCTAGTGGGAGACGCCGCTCGTTGAAAAATATGTCTCCCCTATCGTCCCGTAGTTGGGACAAAGACTGTTTGTCTGTTTGAAGGACTTTAGTTAACTAAACCTTAAGATTTATAACGGGCCCTCGGGCTAGCCGAACATGTACTGCGGAGACGCATCGACATCTGGCAATCATCTTACTCGAAGAATAGGGTCTGCGTGTGGCGAGCCACGGGACAGAAACCGTTGGAATGTTTACTGTCGCGTGTCGCCACGAATATTTCTTTTAAGGAGAGCTATAGAATTACTCCATACCTTTGTTAGGCAAAGCGTTCATCCCGTGACCGCGGCTACGTTCGGCGACTGACTGTCGCCTCGAGCCCAAGCTCACCATCACGACTCTCGAACAATCACAATCGGGTTGAATAACTACAATTGTTCAATTACAGCTATAGTAGACTCTAGGTTACAATGTTGCCGGATTATCCAAAATTCCAAAGGCTCCGGTGTTCTTTCATCTCCGACATATACATATATTAATGATGATAAAAGGTTATTCTTATTTCTGATAAACTCGAAAGCGAAACGACAAACGACAACATTATACCATGATACACCACACAGAAGAAACTAATAGAGAACACTTTAAGCTTGGCAAACTTACCGCCCGATGAATTTGTATACACCACAACCAAAAACACATGGCTTTGATCGTAGGAGAAGCGGTCCATATAGTCAAATGCATTCCAGTACAAGTAAAGGAACTCCACCCGGACGTGCGCCAAACGTGGCGATACTCAGCACCATCGTCATTGGCCACGAGCAGAATATATACCCAAAAGACTTCGATGCACTACTGGACCACGTCATGTTCCCGGCAGAAAAATCTGCAATCTTGAACACATTGGCCAGAAGAGCAACGGGAAAAACAATCGTCCCTGGAACAGTAAACATCCTGGGAATGATGGACAAAAACACATTAACGACAATAGCGAAAAATGCCGTATCAGGTTTATGGACAGGTTTTATGGAATTTGGAACTGTCAGTGCAGCAATATCTGGAATACTCACAATATTTAAATTAATCAAGACAATAATAGATATAGCCGTACACGGATACCAGCTACGTGAAACTTACGGATGTGGAGCAATATACGGCCCAGTCACCCACCCGCTGCTATACCTCAAAAGAAGACGAAATATCGATGATCAAACAGCACAACCTCAAGGGATATCGATAGCACCGGTAGTCATTCAAGTACCAACGACACCTGCGTTCGCCTTGAGCAAACTCAGAGATACCATCAGTCAAATTTCCTATGGAAATTTGAACTCCAAGGGCGGGGGTGTCACGTCCCGCGCTCCGCACGCGACGTAACAAGAACAAGAAACCATTCTATACAAAACACGCGAGTAAGGATTTGAATGCACAAACGAACACGCGGCATCACGAAACGAAAGGAAGGATTAACAAACGAGGGCGATTAACAGATCCAACCAATAAATAAAATACATAATACAAACAATTCTAAATAAAACAGAAAATAAGAATAACTACAAAAGGGTGAAATAATTGAAACGCCAGGAATATATATATATATATATAAATATATTTCAATCAATCAATTTGGAGAGTTACATATAAGTATAAAACATATATGCCGAACGTGTAATAACCTAGTGAATATTAGAGGCAGTGCGTCCAACACTATGCAATAAATACAAAATTATCAAATTATAAAATATAAGTATACATGATGTCGAAAACTAATAGTTTAACGAATACATAAAACATACAATATCGTATTATTAGAGAAATGAAGGTTACGTTGTCAGAAATATATATATATGTGTGCGAATTCTATCAAACCGATAATCTAAGATACATACTTAAAACTAGCCTACATTCCGGTAAAGGATAAATAAATAATCGACACTTCATTTCGTATGAATACTACACCGCCAAGAAAATATGCATATGAATACGTATATATATATATATGCATGTGTGCGCGTATGTTTTATATTATCGAATACTCTATAAAATAAACTACTCAAAACAATAAATAACGCAATCGAAGAATTACAAACACACAACATAAAATATATATATATGCGTATATTCACACGAACAATACTTTAAAGCAGTATTAATAAGTAAATGTTTAATTGCGGTAGAATAAGGAAAACGAGCGGCAGACAATTACTTCGATATTAAACAAAATTTAAAGACCCGTTACTATAACTTTGCTGATGACATTTATGAGCAGCCATGTTAGATTTACACGCGTCACGGCGACAGGAATATTAAGGATTAATGGAAGTCAGGCGCGAGAAATAAATCATGAAAACATATTGTTAACACTTTTCTTTAATAAAATATGTGCGCAGCTACAAATGTAAAAATATATATATATATATATATGTCGGATCACGATTCGAATTTTGGGCGCGCGACGACTCTTCATGTGGACTAGCCATCGTTTCACAAAGCCGAGATTTTATTTACACGTATATACAGGTCTATCACTAAGCTTAACAAATAATAAGTACAACTAATAATAAGTCTAACAAACACTAAGCCTAATGAATAATACGATCTACGAATAATTAAATTAAATAATACTATTAGCAATGTTTGAGTTCAAACGAATCCACGGTCACCGGGATAACTCCTTACTAAGCGAAACTAACTTAGACGCAAATGCGATCGTCGAAAATGCTCGATGTATCACTCTCCAAGGCAATCGCAAGAATGCCAGCCTCGTGGAGATTTTTCTCCCTGTACGATTGCATTTTGTTTTCTATACCCGTTTGGAAGCATCGAGAAGGTTCCAAACGCCGTTGCTAGGCACACTCGTTGGAAGCATCGAGAAAGTTCCAAACGCCGTTGCTAGGCAGTTTCTGCCTGGAGTTTTGATTACTAATACAATGTATGTCCCATTGCATCGGCACCTCCGAGGCAACATCACACGTGGCTCGGCCCGCTCTCGAGGCCGCATGCCGCCACAACCACATTTCTCGGAAAACACATACAACCACTCCAGACCTCCGTTAGATAAAACATCCATCCCGTGACCGTGGCTACGTTCAGCGACCGATTGTCACCTCGAACCCAATCTCGCTTATTACAAATCTTAAGCAATTACAACTATAATAAAATCTAGGCTAAGGTACTAGAGGATGTTCCCAAAATTTCCAAAGAAGGGCTTCGGCTTTCCTTTCATCTCCGACATATATAATCAATTAAAAAGGAGGAAATATAGAATTAAAATACATATATTTAACAAACATAAAATAGATATCATATTTAAAATATATATATATATATATTTATCATACATAAAAACAAAAGCCGTTTAAAAGAAAAATAATAATAAGGAACTTCCGATGGAAATGCCTCCGCAAACATTGTTCGAACGTCGATCACCGAAACCTAGGGAAACAACAAGAAAGGGGAAACATCAAAATCGCAAAAACAATCATTAAAGTACCCCCAGCGAACCACCACCCCGTGGGGGATGGCATTATAAATAAGCAAGCAACGTAGAGCAGAAAAGACTCGATAACTATCATTTAGCGATTAACATTATTATTCTGGTGAACATTGTTACGCTCAATTATCATTTATTATTCCGGTGAATATTCTTATTACGTTGCTCACTCATTTAACATTATCGTTATTATACTCACCAACTATCGATCATCATTAACACCCTGGTGAATATTCTTATTACATTATTCTTTGTTCATTGTTATTGCGATCTTCGTTATTACGGTTTATAATTATTTTGTTCACTTTTGTTAATTATTTCGTTATTACGTTCGTTATTGCGCTCAACTTTAGAAATTTTGTATAGTATTTTGCGCTTCGGAGTCTATAGTTTTCCGTCAAGAAAGGAGAGCCGCGACTAAGTAAAAAGAAAATTTTATCTTTGAACGCGCATTGTAATTACGGTATTAATCCAGTCAGTAAATTGTTCTGTCCGTATCGAAATAGAAAAATAAAGTAAACGTTGATAGTAAATTGTATTCGAGTTCAAGTAATAAACCCAGTAAAAACTTCGACGACCAACGGAACAGCTGAGGTAAATGGCGCCAGACTCCTCAAGGTAAGAGAATTAATTCTGAGAATTTCCTTCTTCTCTGATAATTTCGTTGCCCTCGAGAATCGAATTAGAACTTCCTATCATCGATCCCGTTTTATTTTCGCGAACGGTTTCGAAGATAGAATCATCGTTTAACCTTTAAATAAAAAGGAGTTGTCCGCTGTGTCGGCTTGTGCGAACGGTGTTTTCAGCTACTGAACCACCCACTGATCTTCGCATTCCTCCTCCCATTGTTGGCAGAATATTGCCCGTCTTTGGACAAGGCTTGCGAAATCACACAAATCCCGCACAGAGAGGACTATTAAATACATCGTCGGGGTCAATCGAAAATTAAGAGAGATACCGGCATTGCTAA
>NW_022884443.1:0-15336 GCF_011952205.1 Bombus bifarius
GAAGATGACAAATCTCAATGTTTGAAGTAGTACAAAAAGATGATAATTTAATTTCGCTTTATCAAACTGTATAAAATTTGTATACACATACAGAAAAAAAAAACGGAGTTCAAACATTAATCAACATGAATTATCGGTTATTATTGCTGAGTAATTATTAGGATTAGAGTTTTGGAGTATCGATCGTATCGAGTTTTAACTATCGGTTTCCGCAATTTATTGTTTTTCTAAATTATGTCTAAATGGTATCAGTTTTTGAATATTTTATAGTTTACACTCCAACATACTGACGTAAGCTATCGAAAATAATTGTAAATTATGCAATATCATTTTTTTTATATTTCATAATCTAAATTTCAATCTATTTTTTGTATTTAACATCCCTTTTTTATTGTTCGTGTTCCGTCTTGTACGTTCTTCAAAAAATCTTAATTTCTTTTTGGATAAAATCTTGTGTGAATTTACAAAAAATACGATTCTTCGTTTAATTTTTTTCCCTTATTGTCTTTACATATTTGGAGTTTAAACGCGTTATAAGTACGTTTTTTTTTAACATGATTACGTAGAATTCTTATTCTGAATAAATTATTTGTTTCCGCTTCACAACTGTTTCTAAATTACAGTGCATTTAATCTTGAAATGCACAGTAACACTTTATACTTTTTACGTTCTAAGGAATTTTCAGGATCGGTTAAAAATTAAATTACAGTAATGGTAATATTCAATATTAATGTCAGACGTGGATACTTCACTGTTTCGTATAATAATTTGTTATCTTGGCATCGATCAAGGTATTTAATATACAAAGCGTACAGATTAATAAGAATTTTAATTAATCCTTCTTCTATAGTATTCACCGTTCTTTTCGAGCTCGTACCATTTCAAATAGACTTTCGAATAGATTTCAAAGATTTGTCTGTTCAAATAAAACGCGATCTTTATTATTTCCCTATCAGTCGTCCCGTTACTGTTCCGTAGTTTCCAACAGATTGCAGATTCGTTTAGAAAACATTTGTAACGAAAAACAAACCCACTCGCAGAAATGTTATTCAATATCGCATTTATAACTTTCATAGACATCCTCCTCTCATTGCTATCATTGTAAACAGATTGAAACTTCGTTTGCAAACACTCGCGATTAGGAAAAAAAAAAGAATTAATCTTAAACAATTTTATCTTGTGCTCCATTTATAATTTTCATAATTGTCTTCCCGACGATGTATCATTTTAAATGGCTTTTTTCTATCCATCTATGTTGCAGCGAGATCAACGGTCCTAATTACTAAATTGCACGATGTGTTCATACAAATTCACTTTTTATGAACGCGATGAAACGAAATGAAATCTAAGTAGAGATTTGTTTTCTCATCAAGTATAACGAGTTTTATACTTTGGATAGATTGCCTCGTTGCGAGAAGGTCTTAATCGTTTATAATTGCGATTAAGTAATTGCAATAAGTCATATTTTTAAGAAACGTTCTCACATGCTGTCACACACTCTAATTAGAAAAGGATCATGAAACATTCTGTTTATGATATTATTTGTTTGTAAATCTTCCTGCTTCCGGAAACTTTTCTAAATATGAAAATATTTATATACAAAATTAAATATTTTTTTCAATATCAACACTTCTTGCGTTTATGTTGTCCTAGTCAGAATTATATTATTTCGTGTATCCTGTTGCTTTTTATATGATAGTCCTCCCGTTGGCCGCGGATTCGTTATCAAGCCTGAGGCCCTCGTCACTAGTGTAGCTATCGACAATAAAGGTACCCCACGCGCGACCGGACGATGGAGAACTTCAACGCAGAACCGCGACCTCCCGCGAGCCCTCCCCGGGAGGGCGCCTCGAGCTCGGACTCCGAGATTCAGACTCGACATATATATTATTATATATGTCGGAGCGGACATTAGAATCAGGGTTAGGGGCGTGAAACGAATCTTCGTGTGGGTTACACGTTGTCGTTGTGCAATAGAGAAGACATCGACTAGTGCAAATACGATTATTATAGAGCCGGACAAGTAACCGTGGTAGTTAGGCACTCGAGAAACTAATGACAATGATCCTAGGTTCAATAACGAATCCGCGGTCGACGGGATGATAGATGAACGTACTCACAAAATCTAAGTCGGATGCGTGATATTCACTGGTCGTAAAGGGTTACTCCTTTCATCATTGAGATCGCGAACGAGAATGCCTTTCCCGTCCCGATGATGCCACAGAGGAAAACTATAATGGGGTGTGTCTAAGGATACGAGATCATCGGATTCGTCGAGAAAAGCCTTCGTTCGGAAAGTAAGGGAAATTGACGTTGCTGCTAATTGGTCAATCTCCATATCGGTGGTTAGAAAAAGATGCTAGCCGCCCTCGAGGGAAAGTTGCTAGTGGGAGACCGCGCTCGTTGAAAAATATGTCTCCCCTATCTTCCCGTAGTTGGGACAAAGACTGTTTGTCTGTTTGAAGGACTTTAGTTAACTAAACCTTAAGATTTATAACGGGCCCTCGGGCTAGCCGAACATGTACTGCGGAGACGCATCGACATCTGGCAATCATCTTACTCGAAGAATAGGGTCTGCGTGTGGCGAGCCACGGGACAGAAACCGTTGGAATGTTTACTGTCGCGTGTCGCCACGAATATTTCCTTTAAGGAGAGCTATAGAATTACTCCATACCTTTGCTAGGCAAATCCCGTGACCGCGGCTACGTTCGGCGACTGACTGTCGCCTCGAGCCCAAGCTCATTATCACAACTCTCGAACAATTACAATCGGATTGAATAACTACAATTGTTCAATTACAGACTCCGGTGTTCTTTCATCTCCGACATATATATTATATATACTATTATATCTATATAATATATGTATTTATATCTATAAATATATGTATAAATATATCTATTTAAAAAAATAAAGTTGACCTTCATATATCGCCAATAATATCGCGTGCGTAAAAAGAAACTAATTACATTTAATTCTTTTTTTACATTTATTTATTTTTTATTATTATTTTTTTCACAACTAATTACATTTAATTATTACATTTACATACATTTAACTATTATTACATACATTTACATACATTTGATTATTATTTTTTTCATAATTATATCTCGTTTGAAATATTTTTCGACATAATTAATTGTTTCAAAAACACATATTCCAGCCTTCTAAATGATTTATTTTGCGAATTATACGAATTATTCCATCTATAAATAAATTGTTCTCTATACACACAAACACGCACACAGTCTGTTAATTACACGAGTTAATTGTAACATTTTTCTCGATAAGTTGACAGAGCAAGGAAAATGAGCGACGGACATACCTACAAACTAATCTACTTCAATGCCCGTGGTCGTGCCGAACATATACGGTATATATTTGCATATACTGGCATCGAGTATACCGACGAGAGGATCCCCGAAGAACTCTGGCCTGAATACAAGGATTGTAAGCGTGAAGAATCGATTTTTACTTTCATCGTTCAACTCTCAGATATCTACCATTTACTCAAACTTTTCTGTATATAAAACTTTCGTTTCACGTGCAGGCTAAACTTACTTAAAGTAAAATTTCATACGGAATAAAGTCGAACTTTTCATTAAGTTTTGCTTCCGTAATATCGTGTTTATCGAATACCAACTTAATTCACTTACGATTCTCGAATTTTTGTGTTGCAATCTTTATTGTTTTCAATGAATCGAAGCATTTCGAATATTTTGAGAAAACCGTAAATAGGTGACTTAAAATAGGAATACAAAAATACTTCTACGTTTCTCGTTAATTTAAAAACTTTTTAGGACTTGTCGAAAAAAAAGGATAAAAAATTGAAATCAGTTCGGAAATGAACAAGAACACAGCTAAAAAGTCGAAAGAACAAAGCAGACATAAAATTCGATCTTCCGTTGCGACATTTCTATCGTAAATAGTATAATAAAAGTTTTACGCAGCATAGTCTTCGATATAATCTTATATGTCGCTTGCAGATAGAGAAACCAAAAATCAACGTAAATCTGTAAATCAATCCTGTCAGTGTAAAACACAAAATTACGTTCGCAAGAGACATTCGATTTATATTCCTTGCATTTCAATTTTCATTACAAGAACCGTGTACATTTTCTAATATTTTTTCCGTGTCTGGTATTATCTTTTATCCTTGATTTTAAAAACTTTAGGTTCTTCCCAACAGTCAAAAACACGCGATACCCTGTCCATCGTAATCGTAAGGAAAGAAAAAAGGAGAAAGAAGACATTTCTGTATTTCTTTACTAGGCCATGTTGATTAAAACCGAAATGATTTCGATTCATCTATTCACAAGAACGCAACGGCCTCGGAAGCTGTGTTGTGATTTCCTATCGATCGTTTCCCTCTACACAGTGTTCATATGAGCCATGTTTGTTCTTAGCAATGCCTTATAAAAAGCTGCCTGTGCTGGTGTCACGGTGGTCGTGAGAACGCAACGAAAGGATGGTTATGTCTCACATACCTTGGCCAGCAAAATGATGGCTAAGCAGTAATAGAAACCCTATGTGACCAGCATCCAGCGATAGCCCCTCCACAGGAGCCGGGTCCTTGATATAAAAAAGTACCTCTCGAGTCGTTGTAAGAACATTCTTTTCTGTGCTGTTTGACCATTCTGTATCGTTACTCTGTCAGTGTTCAATAAATTTTCTAATAACAATCAAAATTTAAGTACGAATTTCTCACCTTGCGTGCGGAACGCGAAATTACCCCGAATCGCCGTGACAAAATTGGCGATCCTGCCAGGATCCACTCATCGCATCAAGAGGAAACTTCAACGGGAACTCTACGGATTCTACAGCGAAGGACCACGGTCACCTCCTTGATCAAAAGAAGGATCTGCAAAGAATCTCGGTAACCTGGCTTTCGTACATTATCGAAACCGTAAGCCTGAAATACGTTCTGAAGATAGTGTCTCTTCTTCCGCCGAAAGTGTCATATTTCTCAGCATGAACCCAACTGACAAGAGTACCGCTAAACAAAACGAACTAATCGCTACCCTGATTGAACAATTTGAAAGCCTAACTCACGAGTTTAGAAGCTTTAGAAACAGCACCGATCAAAACATTAAAAACATAAAAGAATTTGCGGAAACTAGCGATAGAAATCGCTCTAAAGAAATACGCGATCTTGCAAAAACCATGGAAATAAAATACGACACCGAGACTGACCAGTCGCAAATAAACGCCCATTTAGAAACCGCTGCTGATAACGTAACGGATGACGAAACTGACGGACCGAACACGTCACAAAGACCACGAGCCGCATCTAGCCGCGCCGCGATTAAACCAATAAACAACTACAACGAAGATCGAGGGCTCGAGGCAGATAAGGCCATACGAACTGTCGAGACACTACGAGGTCGAGATGACGTAGGCGTTGAAGATTTCATCTTATCGGTCCGCAAAGCAAGAGCTAGGTGCAAGGCAAGTGACAGAGAGCTATTATTAGATCTCATACTGATCGAAAAGATTACCGACAACGCGAAACGAAACATACGATATCTAAAAATCAACTCGTTCGAAGACTTATATTCATGCTTAAGACAACACGTATTAACACCAACAACTATTAGCAACTGTAGGGACAAATTAAAGAATTTAAAACAAGGGGCAACAGAAAGTGTACAATCTTTTAACTCCAGATTCCGACAACAGCTAAACGAATTAAATTATGCAGTCCAAAACGAAAACCGCACACCAACGGAACGACGCGTAGCTATAGATATTGAAGAACGCGAAGCACTTAAAACATATTTGCTCAACTTACGATACGAGATAGGACAGATGGTGGTATCTAGCGATCCAAAGAACCTGAACCTTGCCCAACAACTAGCAGCTGATAGAGAACAATGGTTACGAGAAGCAAATCGTGTTGCCAACCGCCCAAAGAATCAATCTCACAACATTACATTAGTATCCAAGCGAACTACTACCGATTCACAGCCACAAACTTCTGCTCAGCTACCTAGCCGACCATTAGACGACCGCATGAAACCGAAGTGTCCAAAGTGTTTACGAATTGGACACACAGCCGAAAAATGCTACTCTCGAAATTTTCCATTCGCCAGCCAAGGAAAGATTCCACCTCGAGTAAACCAAACAACGGAGAACCCAGAGGAAGCTTACCTCGAGTTAACTGCACCACCACCGGAAGATTACTATCAATCGTACTGCAACGAAGAGACGGAGGAAGAGCCAGATTCCTCATCGATACCGGAGCAGGAATCAACCTTATAAAAGAAAAAGCCTCACTAAACGTCCAAACTTCTAACCCAAAAACCTTCCTAATGGGAAGTGACAAACATACCACTAACAAAATTTGCAATTTAACCATGCTCAAGAAAAATCATCAATTCTACGTAGTCCCTAACAACTTTCCCCTAATCGAAGATGGAATAATCGGACTCCCATTCCTTACAAAGTATCAATACAGCGTCACTAACAATAAACTAACCTTAGACGAAATCATATTACCATTCCAGGAAACCGATAGCAAGATAAGACCAGGCGAAACTCTAATCTCAGCCCAATACATCGAAGGAAAGCCCACAACAGTATGTTTCATCAACACTGGTAAACAAATCTGTCACATTACAAACGAAATAGAGAAACCCGATAAACTAAGCCAAATTAATAAATTCGCACAAATGATACGTACCAAACATATTGATCCAGAACTTCGAGAACCCCTTGAGAAAATCCTCATCAATTACTTAGACGTTTTTAATATGGAAACAGACTCATTACCATGTACCAATTTGACAGAACATACAATCACACTCAAGACAGACAAACCTATAAACATCAAATCTTATAGACCGCCCGAATGTCATAAAAAGGAAATCGAGACTCAAATCAACGACATGTTAGACAAACAAATCATAGAACCATCGGACAGTCCATATAACGCACCAATTTGGGTAGTTCCAAAAAAAATTAGATGCATCAGGCAAACAAAAATGGAGAATCGTTATAGATTTTAGAAAATTAAACGAGCAAACAGACCAAGACGCGTATCCTTTACCAAATTCGGACGAAATACTCGAGCACTTAGGCAAAGCTAAATTTTTCTCGGCCCTAGACCTCTCGTCAGGATTTCACCAGATACCTATGGAGCAAAATTCCAAAAAATATACTGCATTCTCAACCCCACAAGGTCACTTCCACTATAATCGCATGCCCTTCGGCCTTAAAAACGCACCGGCGACGTTTCAACGTATGATGGATACCGCGCTACGGGGGTTAATAGGAAATAACTGTTTCGTATACCTGGATGACATTATAATATTCGGGAGCACCATCCAAGAACATAACCGAAATCTAGCCATTATACTAGACAGACTACAAAATTTAGGATTAAAAATACAACCGGACAAATGCGAATTTTTGAAACCGGAATTAGAATACTTAGGACACGTAGTAACAAAGGAAGGAGTAAAACCTAATCCCAAAAAGATTCAAGCCGTGAAAGACTTTAAAACACCAAAGACCGCGACCCACATAAAGTCATTCTTAGGACTCGTTGGATACTATAGAAAATTTATACGTAATTTTTCTAAAATCGCAAAACCATTGACAGATCTCACAAAAAAGGACACTCCATTCTACTGGACCGATAGACAACAACTTGCATTTGACACACTAAAACAAAAACTCTGCGAAGCCCCTGTACTACAATATCCAGACTTTGACAAAACATTCACATTAACAACAGACGCAAGTAACGAAGGGTTAGGAGCAATACTCTCCCAAGACGGACATCCATGCTGTTATATATCCCGAACTTTGAACCCTCCTGAAAAGAATTATTCCACAACCGAGAAAGAGTTATTAGCAATAGTATGGTCAATCAAAAGACTAAGACAATACCTACTTGGTAGAAAATTTAAAATTCAAAGCGATCATCAAGCCTTGAAATGGTTAAAGAATGTTAAAGACCCCTCATCGAGACTCATGCGATGGCGTTTGAGACTCGAGGAGTACGATTATGAAATCGAATACAAAAAAGGAAAAGAAAATACAGCTGCAGATGCTCTATCCCGATTGTATCCTATCACTAATGAAGAAATCCAACCCAATGTAGAAAACCCGGACTATTATGACGAGTATATAGACTGGAAAATCAATATCACCCCAGCTCCGATAACCCAAAAACCTAACAGACCACACTTTAAACAAATTACAAAGACCGAACTGGGAGACTTTAACGAACAGCATTGGTTGCGTCAATTAACCAAACACTTTATTAAACACCGAACCGGACGCTTACAAATAGGAATAAACGACAATAGCTTCAGCACGTTAGAAAAGGTAAATATTCAACTCATGCTAAGGTTTCTAACAACTAGATTCCCTCAAATTAAATTAATATTTGGACAAGATCCGCCAGTAGACTACGATAACGAACAAAAACAAACGATACTACGCGAAAATCATAACGAATTAGTAGGACACTTAGGTATACACCGCACCGTGAAACGAATACAAGAGCACCATCACTGGACAAACCTAGAACAAGACGTTACAGAATTCATACAAAACTGCGAAACCTGCCAACGAGAAAAGCTAAATCGTATCAGGGCCAAGGAACAACCTATGATAACTGACACACCGCTTAATCCTAATGACAAAATCGCAATGGACATATTCGGACCTCTCACCAAAACCAAACGGGGCAATCAGTTTATCCTGTCTATCCAAGATCAATTAACCAAATATCTCATCCTCATACCCTTAAAAGACCAAACAGCCAACTCAATCATTAACGAACTTTTGGATCACTATGTGTACATATTTTCCGCACCAAAAAGTATTCTGACGGACATGGGACGAAATTTCGTATGTAAATTGATGGACACATTTGAAAGGGCTTTCAAAATCCGACACATAAAAACCACTTCTTTCCATCCACAATCTAACGGATCCCTTGAACGAACGCATGCCGTAGTAAAGGACCTTATTCGAACTTGTACGACCGACCGACAGAACGACTGGGATGAAAACTTAAAATTAATATGCATGGGATATAATACTTCAGTACACGAGACGACCGGACATACCCCATTCGAACTAACATTTGAACGACAAGCTAACATGCCATCCTCAATATCAACCACTCCTAGCCTAACCAGAGAACAATTGTTTAACCTCTGGAAAAATCGACACAACGCCTATATAGCTAAAGCAAGACGAGTTACCGAATCTAACAAAAAGCGATACCAGAGGGATCAAATGCGAAAAATTATTAAAACACAGACGATATTCCGAGTAAAAGATAAAGTATGGGTACATAACGATCACAAAACTAACAAGCTAGACCACGAATGGCTAGGACCTGCAGAAATCCTCTCATCCAATCCACCCACCTATCTTATCGAATATTCCAACGGTCACACGCAAAGAATCCACGGTAACAGGCTAAAACCCTACCTTTCAGGAAGAAGACCATAATATGGATCATCATAACACTCGAGTACATTAGAAGCGATCTAGAAGTAAAACCATTGAATTACGCCAACATATTCCTGGAACACATTGACAATTGCTATCTGTACAACGAACAAATAGATATCACCCTTATAGTAGGCCTTAACGATCCAATTGACCAAGTTAATAGATTACAACGCGTAAAAGATTTAATAGACCGTCAATGTAAACCACCTTGCGCTTACATACCAGAAATAAGCAGCCTAAAATTTAAGTACAGAAATCTTCAAAACCTGACTCGGCAACTCAAATTATTATTGCGTTATAAAAGCAAACGCGGATTGCTCAATGTCATAGGCTCAGTATCCAAAACTTTATTCGGAACTCTCGACGAAAACGATTTAGAACTCATTAACAAGAACATCGATACATTATTTGATTCCAACAATAAAATAAAAACAATTCTTAGTAACCAAACCGCACTCATCAAACGCGTGCTAGACAATACCAAAACAAATCAACTTGAAAACTTAGCCAACGATATACACAAGATTGAAAACCACAATGAAAAAAACGAAATATTAGTCTCCCTATTAATTCAAACCGAATCTACCATATCAGAACTCCATATAAACATCGACGAAATTTTTAACACTGTTATGTTAGGGAAACAAGGAATCATAAACCCACAAGTTATAGAACCCGAACAATTCTTAAAAACACTTGACCAAATAACGAGACAAAACTTTATGACTAACCATATCGAACCTTCAGTTCAAAACTTTCAACTAATTCTAGATCTAAGCAAACTAAAGGTATGGATAAGAGATAACAAACTTATATATACAATAACTGTGCCGCTTTTGGAAAACAATGAATGGAAAATAACTAAAATTTACCCGATACCTTCCAAACAAAACTCTGTATTCATTGCGCCTGTAATCGAAACTGATTTGATACTAACCGACTCAGAACAATACACCTTTGTCGATAGTCACTACTTAAACAAATATTGTAAACGAAAGGCAATCATCCACATTTGTAAAAGAACTCAACCGAGTCACAATAGAATCAATTCACCTGAATGCAGATCAGAATTAATTACTAATCGACAGACGGTCAAAACTTGCCCGACTGCTGTCTTCAAGCTGGAAGAATTGACGTTCGTACCTTTGCAGACGGAAAACCATTATATTATTATTCCTGCGAAAAATGTACAAATCGACGTGTTATGTAAGACACATAAAATCCTAGAAATTAGACAACCAAGCTTAATTAGCAGTAAAACCGGGTGCATAATCACATACGATCATAATATTATGAAAATAAGAGGATCACATAAAAATATCTCTTACGAAACCAAATTTAAGAATAGCATATACAGCTTCGAAGAAACAGATGTTCCAATATTAGAGAAAATATTAGAAACAGCTCCAAAAGTAACTCACAATTTTAACCAATATAAAGCCAACCTCGACACATTACAAACACAAATCAGTACCCTGCAATTTGAGCGACGCATAAATTCATTGAAGGAATATGGCATATCCACACTACAAATATTAGGAATCATAGCCCTAGGACTAGGAACAATATATGTAATGTACAAATGTAAACTTTTCGAATGTCTACGCCGATCATTTCCTAAAAATGTACGTATCAAAATACTCTGCCCTACCGCTCGCGTAAACAGGATCGATCAAACATCAACAGTACCAAGGACGGTCACCTTCCAAAATATCACCGAAGACGAAGATGAGGGGATCATTCAACTTAGAAGCCCCACCAGACTTACGCTTTAGCGGAGCAAAGCGAAGCTAAGGAGGGGGGAATGTCACGGTGGTCGTGAGAACGCAACGAAAGGATGGTTATGCCTCACATACCTTGGTCAGCAAAATGATGGCTAAGCAGTAATAGAAACCCTATGTGACCGGCATCCAGCGATAGCCCCTCCACAGGAGCCGGGTCCTTGATATAAAAAAGTACCTCTCGAGTCGTTGTAAGAACATTCTTTTCTGTGCTGTTTGACCATTCTGTATCGTTACTCTGTCAGTGTTCAATAAATTTTCTAATAACAATCAAAATTTAAGTACGAATTTCTCACCTTGCGTGCGGAACGTGAAATTACCCCGAATCGACGTGACATCCTCTATGTGCTTCTCGAGCTCTTGTGTCGTCCTGTCTTTGACGGAACATTCTACTTGAAGATCAGCGAGTTGATGCTCGGGATCGTAATTCAATTTTTGGTCGTTAGCAGTAATAAGCTCACGTAACTTCACTTTTGAACTTGATCTTGTTTGATCTTGATTGTGTTTTCGTGGTGCTTGTGGTGTTCTAAAAGTAATCGTCACGTTGCTTGCATTTTTAGTGCACATTGATACACTGCACTCTGCACAGGCAATGCTTTTGTTGTCATGAAATCTCTCTAACTTTTCAGTAACAAAACCTTTTATTTTATTATTTAATTTTGGATCATGCGCCCCTGGTGAAGATACATTATGTGTTCTCTTTACCTTTATTATGCACACGTTTTCCTTTTGCTCTCAATTTTTCGATCATCTTGTGCTGTTCTATATATTGTGTTCTTATGTTCTTCGCATATAAATCCTGTCGATTGATTTTATCTTTCAGTTGAGGTACATGTTTAATTCTTTACCTTTTTTTTTTTTATGGATTTCTTGATAATCTTTTAGAAGTTGCTCGTTATATTTGGAAAGCTTTCTCACTTCGTCTTCAGCTGTTTCCTAACGGGATTTTTCTTCTTCAAGTTTTTCTGTAATCATTTTTTCTAAACTTCTCCATTTATTCTGTTCTTCTTCGAGTAATTCATTACGTTTCGGTATCTGGCTATCTTTTCCTTTAAAACATTTTATTTTATCAGAGAGTTCTCCTATTTTCAAACTTGCTTCATTTAAGGTAACTTTATGAATTTCCGATTGATGCTTTAACATTTGATGTAAGTCTTCTATTGCTGTTTCACGTTCTTTCAACTGTTCATTAAATTCGTTGTTTAGCATATCCACTCGAGAAATTTCGAGTTCTTGAGCATCGTTTCTTCTTTTAGAAATTTGGCTTATTTTCTCTCGCCTGCTGCTACATGTTGCTGTCATTTTATCAACTTCTTTCTTCTTTTTTTTTCTTTTTTTTTTTGAACTTAAAATCTTGATTTAAGGTTTGTGTTTCACTATATGATTTATTATTATTAACTAGTTCAACATTATTCTCAGTAGATTTTTTTTCGCTTGATTTTTATACTTATTTAAATAGTTTAACATGAGCAAATGCATCGTACGTCAGATATACCATTTTTAATAAATTGTCGCCTTTACAACTCGAGTTACCTCTGAACGGGTCGCATGATTGATCAGTAAGCCATGAGTAATTATGCAAATTCAGTTTTTTTTCATCTATTTATTTGAATATTATAATATTATAGTCTTATAATATTATAAGACTTTACATTGAATATTTTATTAAAATTGTAAGTTTTCCATAAACGCTTCAAAATCCACAGTCTATTGATCAACTCCTCTATCCTTTCTCTTTCTCCTCACTAAAATAGATAAATTCCTAATGTAGTTTGTGGATAATATTTTTTTTTTTTCTAAAGCAAATCACATTTATCATCTGATATATTTTTTGAAATAATTTCTGTCTGTACATTTTCTTCTTTTCCCTTACTCCTCTTTCTCTTTCTAATGAATTCTTTTTATTCCGTAAAATAGTTTTTGTATATTCAATTTTGTTAAGTGCAATCCTTATTTCTGATAACTTACTTTTATTAGATAATTCTTGTGAATCTTCTACTACATCTTCCATATCATTTTGAGTGCGGCTTCTACCTTCAGTAAATTTAATATCTTGAACCGTATCATTAATTTCAATAGCTCTTTCGGTATCAAGTAAATCGCACTTATTATTTAATATACCTTTTGAATTGACTTCTGTCTCTGTAGTTTCTTCTTTTGTATCTTCTTCGAGTTTTCTTCGTTCTTCTAATCCACCCTTCTCATTTTCTAGGATCTTCCTTGTTGTTACGCCGCCTAAAACATCTGCACGCCAGCCCGCGCCAGCTCGCGCCACCGGACAACAACCAGCCTGCGTAACGTCACTTCGACCCTCAATAAACCTAAGGACCCACCATAACTTTCACTTCCCTGTATTGTTTCGCCATGTGTCTTCAATCCGTTTGTCTTGAAGAATTTCTAAAGCTTAAAAATATTCTCGAAACACAGTCGGTTTTTAGAGAGGTCCTTGGGTTTATTAGGCGTACTTAAAACACGGAGAAAGCGGGTATGCACCCATTAGGAAAATCCGAATAGCCCTGTAATAAAACAAGCTATGTTTTCCTCACGCACACAGTCATCTATCCACCACGATGGTAGGAGACTTCCTACTCATCCCTTCGAGCAGTAGTGCAGGTCATGACCAATCGACACCGCGGTTCGTTACCCTCACTTTTCCTAACGAAAGTGGGAACAACGAATCCGCGTTCTTTAGGCACAGGGGCACACCCACACCGAACTTTTCTTCCGTATTAGAAAAAGAGCGACAGACAGTCTAAAAACTAACGCCTAACGCGGCAGTCTACACATAGCGCGAGAGTCGCATACTTCACGAAAATCTTTTGTCGGTTCTCGGGGTTGTCGAACATACATCTTCTCTCCTAAATATATTATAGTGCTAAGTCCATTAATACATTAATTTCCATTATAAGAGCCCTGCTCTAGCGTACATATCTATCACATCTTCGTGCGACAAGTTGTTAACTATTTATTTCTCTACGTCAGTGTAATCTAAGTGTTGGAAATATATAATTTATAATTCAGTGAATCACAGTGTTATACAAACTCAATCACCCCTATTATCTCAACGGAAATCAGTCGCTGCTTTCAATCTTAAATTGTTGCTGACAATCTTAAATAGTATGCCTCATATTTTTAAAATATAAAATTATATACTATGTTATTCTATAATGTATTATGTACAGTTATATATATATATAATAATTCTATATTGAAAAAAATATGAAATTAACATGATATATACATTACTACATAAGTTATATATAAAATATGTATATTATACCCTTGCCTACTGACTGATATGAATTTCTTTCGGTCTCGAATGCGTTAAAAGAGAGCGCAAAGAAGTCGAAATTACTTATTGTAATTAGTAAAACGACCTGAGAGGCAGACAGATACAAGAAAGAAGGAATATTATATTAGCGGCATTATCATGTTTTTGCTCTCTTTAATTCTTTCATCGAGACAGACAATCTACAGGTATTAATCGACCAATTTCTCCAAGCTGATAACTTCGAATTGATGTTTATATATAAGAAGTGTTATGTGTTAATCTGTCTAAATGTTTAAAAGGTGTTATAAATTAAATGTTGTTAAACGATACGTAATTGCCTTTTGATCGTAAATTTTACTATCAAGGGGTCTTTTATGTATGCGTAATCATTGTGAATTATAACAATTTATGTGATCGATATTAAAGGTGTTTAAAAGCATGTATTTTTTTCTATATTATTATTCTCCTATATTATTATCCTATATTATTATAGCATTCCTATAATATTATAATATCCAATTACATGTTGATACACAAGATATACAGATTATTATTTATAACGTTTTGGTTTTCTTAATTGAGTCATTCATTTAGTACAAATGATAAGAAATTAGTAATAATTCACAAAAAAAGGATATCGTAGTAGAAATATTATAAAAAAACATTTTCTGTTTTAGTGTAGAGTTACTCCTTCTTACAGACAGTGTCGTACAAATCTGTACGTCTCTGAGAAAATGTAGGTATCCGAGCCCTTACTTCCTCAACAACTTTTAGATCTGATAGAAAAAAGAAACATACGAAATA
>NW_022884444.1:0-21110 GCF_011952205.1 Bombus bifarius
ATTACCCTCTACAAGACCGTAATAAAACCTGTCTGGACCTACGGAATCCAACTATGGGGAACAGCAAGTAACTCCAACATCGAAATACTACAACGATTCAAATCGAAAACGCTAAGAGCCTTAATAGACGCACCTTGGTATGTTACCAACGAAACCATCCATCGCGACCTCAAGATACCTACAGTCAAAGAGGAAATAGCAAAATATAGCGACAGATATAGCAAAAGAGTCAACAAACACCGAAACCCCCTAATCACTGGACTACTCGATACGACGGACCAGATTCGCAGGCTGAAGAGGCACTACCCGCTAGACCTAAACGTTAGATTCATTTAATTATCCAAATTAAGCATATGCACGTACTTATAATACTTATAAATTATACCTATCTATAATAAGTATTAACTTATTGTAAATAAACAGCCATGTCACTGCGCCACGCCAGAAAAATTACTGAAAATTCTCAACGCGAGAATTGTTTGTAATTTCAACAAATAAATAAAAAAAAACGTGCATTAACGTTTTCAAATCCATTTTTTATTTTCAAAGAACATCGTATTTGTACTCGGTATTGCCAGTAAGTATCATGAAGAGACGAAACTAAGTATTGTTTAAAATAGTATATAGACATCTAGATATAACATTCAATGATTTTTCCCTCACTTATTGTAAATTATTGATATTGTAAAATTATAATTGTAAAATTATATAGTAAATGATATTGTAAAATTATATAGTAAATGATATTGTAAAATTAAATAGTAAATTCACACGATGTTCAAATAATTCGAAATAACGATAGACCAAAAGCTGTTTAAACGAGACACAAGAATTAATCGTGCATTTTATTAAAAAGTTAAGTACGGATAAAAGAAAGAAAATTTTCGAACTTTTTTCGAAAGAACATACATTTATTATATATTGTATTCTTTCAAACACAATAATACCTTCCATAAAGGAGCACAGCTCAGATGAGACTTTTTATAGTTAAACTTTTAACGTACTCATAGACACGAAATTTTTTTTTTTTAAATAGAACTGTTACATTTTACGACACGTATAACATCGAACATTTACCAACATAGCGATGCCAGCGTACATATATGTAATATCGTGATATAGTATATTTACAAAGAATGGACAATAGAGATGTTAATCAGACAGAAAAAGACGATTGTTGTTCAACCTGAACTATTCACGCCAAACGTACAGAAAACAGCGCAACTAAATAACTAGATAGCGACTCGACTTTTACCAAAACGCAATCAACACTCTCTCGGCAACGCCACTCGCAAACTCTGTCTCCGCTCAACTCGCACTCGGCTCCTCGACTCACACTCTGTTTCTCGACTCACACTCTGGCCGTTGTCGCATTCTATTGCCTTTTTCCTAGGCCCGCCGCACACGTGTTCTGCAGACGCTCGTAGCCAGGGTCACGTAGGTCTTTTCCACGAAACTATGCACTTGAAAAGACCGATGACACATTGATGGGCCCGACGGCGCCTCGGCACTCGCGACATTGTTCATAGTTCGCCCGATATTTCTTAGGCCTTTCGTCCACGATACTACATATATGTAGTGGTGTACTGGTCATCTTTTTTCCACACGTTTTTAGCTTTTTAGCTGTTTGTGTATGGGCGCCTAATCAGCCAATCAGAAATAGCCGGTATTCTATGAATCCTTTTCTTCAATGCTCGAAGAGCTGGATATTTATCCAAAGCTGATGCCCCAAACATATACTCGAAATTTTCAAGGGCCGCTGCAAACACGAAGTCCGCCCATGTCGTATGAAAAAAGGTTTGTATACATTTATTTTGTACCTCCTCTATTAAACAATTTTTTTAATTTACCTTGAAAAATGTGAAAAATCGAACTCTTAACTAAAGATCACTAGCTTTTTAGGAAAAATTTGGATTTTTATTTTATTGTCAGAATTTAATGGATAATTTTAGAAACTTCAACCTTTGGAGGTATTTGTTAATTAAAAATGACAAAACTGGTATTATGTAAAAAAGAGTAATGTGTATCCTTAATCAATGTCGAATGGAAATTAGACAGTTCTATAAAAATAATCCTTCTCACGATTCCACAACTTCATAGCTTAATTAAGTACAATTCTTCGGCGATATAATTACAAATACATTTACAGGAATTGTGTAATATGATAAATATCTCGTTAAAGAAATTGAAATCGTAAATTCCGCGGATAACCAGCGTTTATCATATAGAGACAGGGATTTGCAAAGAATAAAAGTTGTAGAACGTTGAAAGGCGTTGAGAGAAACGTGATGTTATCCCGTTATTCGTTAACGCAACGCAGTTAAAAAAATCCCGTAGGAAGATTACGATAATAGATAACCTGAGTCGAGTGTTTGTCGGGGGATCTAAAAGATTCTTTCGAGTTGAGCGTCTGAGATTGCAGAGAAGAAAATTTGGAAGCCATCGAATTCGTGATGTCGATAGAAATCTTCAGTTGGAATCGTTGTATCATAACGTAGTCTGCTTATTGTCGATAAGACTTTACTCAACTAAAAGTGACTACTAAAAGTTTCTATCCTCTAAATTCTATCTACGATTCTATAATCTAAAAACTGACTTTTGCAAACAAACTGTAACATTCGCTTAACGGAAAGACATACGTATCTTGTTTGTACTCGTCTTTTCACAATGAATTCTTGAACGTCTGTCTCTCTGGTGAGACAAATGCAAAGTCATCTCATCAGTTACTCACCTTGCTTCAAATCTCCAAGAGCATCGACGAGCACGTCGCATATCATCGCATCCCATTCGTTCCTTCCCATTACATCGTACTTCTTCGCCAAGTATCGCGCCACAGCGTTACTCTGCGCTACTGGTTTCCCGTCTATCTCCAGCACAGGCAGCATTTTATAAGGCATTGCTAAGAACAGACATGGCTCATATGAACACTGTGTAGAGGGAAACGATCGATAGGAAATCACAACACAGCTTCCGAGGCCGTTGCGTTCTTGTGAATAAATGAATCGAAATCATTTCGGTTTTAATCAACATGGCCTAGTAAAGAAATACAGAAATGTCTTCTTTCTCCTTTTTTTCTTTTCTTACGATTACGATGGACAAGGTATCGCGTGTTTTTGACTGTTGGGAAGAACCTAAAGTTTTTAAAATCAAGGATAAAAGATCGAGTATAAAATTTGTAATTCTCACGGAAAGGAACGAATCTGTCTGATGCGGTGTACTGAATGTACGAGGAACGATCAGTATCGTTTTGCGGGAAGACCTTATGCAATGATAGTGGACTTACAACTGCGAATAAAAAATTCACGTCGCATAATACCAGACACGGAAAAAATATTAGAAAATGTACACGGTTCTTGTAATGAAAATTGAAATGCAAGGAATATAAATCGAATGTCTCTTGCGAACGTAATTTTGTGTTTTACACCGACAGGATTGATTTACAGACTTACGTTGATTTTTGGTTTCTCTATCTGCAAGCGACATATAGGATTATATCGAAGACTATGTTGCGTAAATCTTTTATTATACTATTTACGATAGAAATGTCGCAACGGAAGATCGAATTTTATGTCTGCTTTGTTCTTTCGACTTTTTAGCTATGTTCTTGTTCATTTCCGAACTGATTTCAATTTTTTATCCTTTTTTTCCGACAAGTCCTAAAAAGTTTTTAAATTAACGAGAAACGTAGAAGTATTTTTGTATTCCTATTTTAAGTCACCTATTTACGGTTTTCTCAAAATATTCGAAATGCTTCGATTCATTGAAAACAATAAAGATTGCAACACAAAAATTCGAGAATCGTAAGTGAATTAAGTTGGTATTCGATAAACACGATATTACGGAAGCAAAACTTAATGAAAAGTTCGACTTTATTCCGTATGAAATTTTACTTTAAGTAAGTTTAGCCTGTACGTGAAACGAAAGTTTTATATACAGAAAAGTTTGAGTAAATGGTAGATACCTGAGAGTTGAACGATGAAAGTAAAAATCGATTCTTCACGCTTACAATCCTTGTATTCAGGCCAGAGTTCTTCGGGGATTCTCTCGTCGGTATACTCGATGCCAGTATATGCAAATATGTACCGTATATGTTCGGCACGACCACGGGCATTGAAGTAGATTTGTTTGTAGGTAGGTTCGTCGCTCATTTTCCTTGCTCTGTCAACTTATCGAGAAAAATGATACAATTAACTCGTGTAATTAACAGACTGTGTGCGAGTTTGTGTGTATAGAGAACAATTTATTTATAGATGGAATAATTCGTATAATACGCAAAATAAATCATTTAGAAGGCTGGAATATGTGTTTTTGAAACAATTAATTATGTCGAAAAATATTTCAAACGAGATATAATTATGAAAAAAATAATAATTAAATGTATGTAAATGCATGTAATAATAGTTAAATGTATGTAAATGTAATAATTAAATGTAATTAGTTTCTTTATACGCACGCGATATTATTGGCGATATATGAAGGTCAACTTTATTTTTTTAAATAGATATATTTATACGTATATTTATAGATATAAATACATATATTATATAGATATAATAGTATATATAATATATATAATAATATATATGTCGAGTCTGAATCTCCGAGTCCGAGCTCGAGGCGCCCTCCCGGGCAGGGCTCGCGGGAGATTGCGATTCCGTGTTGGAGTTCTCCATCGTCCGGTCGCGGGTGGGGTACCTTTATTGTCGATAGTGACACTAGTGACGAGGGCCTCAGGCTTGATAACGAATCCGCGGCCAACGGGAGGACTAACATATAAAAAGCAACAGGATACACGAAATAATATAATTCTGACTAGGACAACATAAACGCAAGAAGTGTTGATATTGAAAAAAATATTTAATTTTGTATATAAATATTTTCATATTTAAAAAAGTTTCCGGACGCAGGAAGATTTACAAACAAATAATATCATAAACCGAATGTTTCATGATCCTTTTCTAATTAGAGTGTGTGACAGCATGTGAGAACGTTTCTTAAAAATATGACTTATTGCAATTACTTAATCGCAATTATAAACGATTAAGACCTTCTCGCAACGAGGCAATCTATCCAAAGTATAAAACTCGTTATACTTGATGAGAAAACAAATCTCTACTTAGATTTCATTTCGTTTCATCGCGTTCATAAAAAGTGAATTTGTATGAACACATCGTGCAATTTAGTAATTAGGACCGTTGATCTCGCTGCAACATAGATGGATAGAAAAAAGCCATTTAAAATGATACAACGTCGGGAAGACAATTATGAAAATTATAAATGGAACACAAGATAAAATTGATTAAGATTAATTCTTCTTTTTTTTTTTTTTTAATCGCGAGTGTTTGCAAACGAAGTTTCAATCTGTTTACAATGATAGCAATGAGAGGAGGATGTCTATGAAAGTTATAAATGCGATATTGAATAACATTTCTTCGAGTGGGTTTGTTTTTCGTTACAAATGTTTTTTAAACGAATCTGCAATCTGTTGGAAACAACGGAACAGTAACGGGACGACTGATAGGGAAATAAAAAAGATCGCGTTTTATTTGAACAGACAAATCTTTGAAATCTATTCGAAAGTCTATTTGAATTGGTACGAGCTCGAAAGGAACGGCGAATACTATAGAAGAAGGATTAATTAAAATTCTTATTAATCTGTACGCTTTGTATATTAAATACCTTGATCGATGCCAAGATAACAAATTATTATACGAAACAGTGAAGTATCCACGTCTGACATTAATATTGAGTATTACCATTACTGTAATTTAATTTTTAACCGATCCTGAAAATTCCTTAGAACGTAAAAAGTATAAAATGTTACTGTGCATTTCAAGATTAAATGCACTGTAATTTAGAAACAGTTATGAAGCGGAAACAAATAATTTATTCAGAATAAGAATTCTACGTAATCATGTTAAAAAAAAACGTACTTATAACGCGTTTAAACTCCAAATATGTAAAGACAATAAGGGAAAAAAATTAAACGAAGAATCGTAAATTCACACAAGATTTTATCCAAAAAAAAATTTGGCCTGTACCAATATTTTTATTTGTCGTTACAAGTTAGGAGGGTATTAAAAAGTTGGCCACGAATGGACCAGAGATAAGAATTTATCAGACTTGCTCTCGTAAATTTCAAGACGTTGCATCGGATATTCTTGAAAATCTTTGGACAATGGACTCGATATTTCGCAGCTTCTATCCTCGAAGCGGAAGAACTCGGCGTTAAAAGCGACAGAACTGGAGAAACCCGGTGACCGCGAGCCTTTCACGCTCTCGACAGATTTCTCATCCCTCGTAATCCTCCCGGTGTCACCCACTTTCCACCCTCGTATTGCGATTTGTTGCTTCCAACGAGGCGACACCTTATCTTGTGATTTCCTTTTTCGTCGCGTGAAACACGACCGAACACTTGTTCAAACACACAATTCGTATTTATCTAACTCGACAAAACGCCGTGTCATTGAAACAATAGCATTCTTTGGCTTTTATGTAAATTCCAATAAATTATGATAATGTTCGTGGAGACATTATTGCTACCTATTTTATCTGTCGTGATCCAAATTGATTTGTGGCTACGTATGTATATATATATATTTGTATTTTCTTTTGTTCTTTCTTTTTAATTTATGTGATCTGAGAATTACATTTCTGAGAGTTCGGTGAAATTCGATGCTTTATTTTTATCAGTAGAATCTTCCTTGTCATTGTCAGAACGCAGACGTTTACGCGTTTACGGAAAGTTTAAGGATACAAAAATACAGAACAATGTAGAAAATATGCAAGAATATGTAAAATATCGAAAGTACAGTACTTCTAATAATACTTAGTAGCATGCTTACAAACAAATTTCTTTTGTATTTCTTGAAATTGCGTAAAGATTCGCGGTAATTATCGGATTTTTGTCCTCTTTTATCTGCTTTTTTTATTCGCAACTTATATGAGATATGAATTAATATTCAACGACGTGCGCTCTGTGCTACGAAATGAATTATCTCGCGTTAAGACTGCGGCAATTCTTACGTTTGATATTTCATTTAACGAACAGCCGCGCGTTCCTGAGTTTAAAAACCGCCACTCTGAACTTACGCTGAGAATAATATCAGGAAAAGCGAACGAGAGATGATTAGAAAGAAAATGCGAGGAGCAGTGAGGGGGATATTACTAGACTGCGCTTTTTTGTGCAAGTATAGCAGGATGTTTGGGAGTGTAAAATTTTAACGAATGCGTATAATATGAAAAAATATATGAAATATCCAAGGTATAGTTTTATTAAACTTACTTTTTATAATGCTTCGTAGGTAAAACAATTTTCTATCCAGATTCCACTTTCTCAATCATATTTTAAAAAATGCTCGATAAGGAGTACAATTTTCTACCCTTTCTAATTATATCTTCCAAAATTCTTGATAGATGAAACAATATTCCACCGACGATTTACTTTTTTAATTGTATCCCCCAAAATATGGACCTGCTTAACGTTTAGATATTATTATTTTTTTTTCGTTGTTACTTGATACGGCTAGCAATTAAATAGTGAGAATAAGAAGAATTGGAAGTGCCATTTTCGAAAAAGAATTTTGGTTTTAAATTGGAAATTAAATTTGGTTTGGACATATATGACACAATTTGTATGGACAATGAAGAGTACGAATCTACGAATTTCGAGGTAAAAGTATTGATATATGTATCGATATTTCTGGTCGTTACAATATCTCTAATCAATACAAAGTTCTAACTGAATGTTAGAATGTTAAACGTTAAAACGTTTAAAACGTTAAAATGTGTATCGAATCGTTGTAATTCCAAAGATGTCAATTGATGTAATGTAATAATAAAGTATAAAGTATAATAAAGTATAAAGTATAATTTCGTCTGTGGTATAATCTTTCTATTCCATTTTGTTACGTCGCACCGCGAGCAATATGGCAACGAGATGTCACCGGATACTCGCAGCGTATCCTCCATAGTTTCAAGTACCTTCCATAAATCTCATAGATTTCCTAGAAAAGGTCCTTCAAACCAAACAAACGTCTGTTTCCGAAGAATTTCTAAAGACTATTGTCTACCCCGACTGGACAAGGGAAAGTTAGTTTTTCTCACGTATGCTGCAACTTTCCTCCCACTAACCACATTCTCTCGAGGGCGGTTAAGACCCTTCGTTAACCAATTAACAACGAAGCCACTTCCTTCACTCTCCTAACTAAAATCGTCACCAACAAATCCGATGGTCCCGTGCGCTAGACACACCCATCCTTAGCTTTCCTCCGAGACAGCATCGTCTCCCAAGACAGTTCTGATTTTACATCCTTCGAACGGTCAATATCCTTCCACCGGGTAGGACACACCCACAGATCAGTCACTCATTCATCTCGTACATACGCACCAGCGTAACTGCCTTCGTTATAAGTTGTTGGAATAAACGGTGAAATATAACTTACTATACTGTGTCATATTCATTTAACCACCTCTTATCTTAACCGAAACAGGGGAACGACTACTTCGCGGCGTCGATTCACCGAATCGTAGCGAGAATTTACGCCTCTCGCTACTGCGACTGCGTCTCTCCGCGAACGGTCGTAACACATTGATCGACAGAAGTACTAAACTCTAATAACATAAATTTATATATTTTCTATTTCCCAGCCACCAGTTTTATAGATTTTTCTATCTTCTGTACTACCTTTATCCCTTTTATTTTTTCTTACATGAGATTATTGTAAATTTAATATCATTTGTTCGCAATATTTGTCCTTGAATTTGAAATGTCGCGCTTCAATGTTGTGTGTTGTTCGACGTTTTATCCAACGATGTTTATCGAACTAGTTTATGAATACGTACATAATCATTAAAGAATCTATAAACCTTACTAGTTTGTTTTTACTAAGTTTTGTTACAGAAAACATGTTCTCATAAATTTTCAACTTTAATTTATGGAAATTTATTAACCTTAAACTATAAAATTTTAAACTATAAAATCATTCAATGAGTCTTTCCGGATGTTTTTATGTAGTCATAATTTCACATATCAGCACAGCTCCACCAATAGGATAAGAGTTACGTGGAAGCAACAGGGGGGAAGAAGAACATATAGATATCTAAAGGTTATTTTTGTCTCATTCAAGTTTCTGTTAACCGGCTTGGAAATTTCCTGTGCTTGTTTCGACTTTGAAGTCTTAAAAAAAAAAATTGTAAGTAAATAGTATATATATAGTATATATATCCTGAGTCAAAGTTTCTCTTTATAAATAATAAACCGTTTAAAAACTATATTTTGTATGTTTTTTCCTTATTCATAATTAAATAATAAATATGAAATACTTCTACAGAAAGCCGACATCCTTCAATTAACCGAACAGCAGATGATTTAAAAATTAGTAGTTGAAAGAAATAAATGTTATTACATGTTCATAATTGATCGATAAATTTAAGTATACAATTAGAAAATGTTTCTTCTTTATTGATAACTAAATAATACAGATAAGATACAAGATACTTGTACGAAAAGTCGGCGCGTCGTTCAATTAACGGAACAGCAGAGGATTTGAAAATTAGTAGTTGAAAGAAATAAATTTTATCATATGTTCATAATTGATCGATAAATTTAAGTATGCAATTAGAAAATGTTTCTTATGTTTGGAAGAATATATAATCACTGCTGAATGTTTTGTAGTTACGAAAGTTGTATACAAACATACATTGTACATACGACTAGTAATGGTACTAAATTACTGTTAGAGGGTCTTGGGTGTATAGGACCATATGGTTAAATTAATACTAGGGATAACGAATCGCGCGAATGTAATTAATATTTTGAAATGCGTTGTTTGCATTAATTGATAGTTTTCTTATAAACTTTTTTATAAACAATTTCATTGCTATAGAAAAAAGATAAATGCCGGTAATATGTCTATCCTACTTAAATAGAAAGTGCAATATTTCGTTATAATATTTGGCGCAAGTTTATACATTATTACATCCAAAAATAATATTCTTTTTATATCTAAGCTATATTAAAATATAAAGATACAAATAGTAGTTAGTAGTCGATGCTTTTTACTTAAATTGTCTTATACTTCATAATTTGTAATAATATAATTCTTGTCATCAATGATTCTTTGTTTTTACTTTGTATATATTATACTTCCAGGAAGATGCCGCTCTATAAATTGACTTACTTCCCAGTTACGGCATTGGCAGAACCAATCCGTTCTTCTTCAGCTATGCTAGTATTCCATTTGAAGATGAACGTATCAAAAAGGACGTCTGGCCAGAAATAAAGCCCTGTAAGCTTAAAATTTAAAGAAGTTCTGTTTCTTAAATCTCATCTTTCCTAATTTAACTAAAGTAGCTAAATAAAGTAGAACACAATTATGCAGAGTATAACAGAGATTATTGTTTACTCTCCATTGCTCTATAAGATATGTGGGAGAACAATAGGTATTGTTAAGGAGACAATGCCCTTTGTTTGCTGATAAATTATCAATAAATTAAATTATATCTTTCCAAAACAGATAACAGGAAGCTAGATATTTAAGAAGCATCATAATCTGTTTGTTCGATAGAATCTTTGATTCTATTAGTTGTATGTTTTTAGTGACTCCTTATGGCCTGCTTCCTATGCTCGTAGCTGATAGAAGGAAGGTTGCTCAGTCTACAGCTATTTGCCGTTACTTAGCCAAACAATATGACTTAGCTGGAAAGACTGACTGGGCAAATCTTCATATTGATGCCACTGTTGATACTATTCATGATATTCGTCATAGTGAGTATCCAGTGCTGTTTTGCATAAATCTTATGAGAATCTTGATAACAGATAGTACATATCTGTTCAGGTATTTATTAGTTGAAATCCGATTTAATATTTGATTTAATCGAACGATACACGTATGTCAACAATACAAGACAAAGGATTAAAAAGGATTGTAATTCTATCTTCAGTATCATTTAAATTTCGCACAAGACTGTATTCAAGTTAGTATAACATTAGCGAATAGTATTTAACTGAAAACAAATTTTCAGAAATTGCCGCCTTCCACTATGAGGAGGACGAGAAGGTCAAAGCTGCAAAACGCAAGGCTGCTGAAGAGACGCTGCCGTTCATTTTAGAACGTTTGGACCAGCAAGTGAAGGAAAATGACGGCTACTTCTACGATGGTACTCTCTCTTGGGCTGATTTAACATTCGTTGCTCTGCTCGATTATTTGAACTTTATGTACAAGTCTGATCTGATCGAGAATTACGAGAATCTGAAGCTGCTGGAGAAAAAGGTCCTCCTTCTGCCCAAGATCAAAAACTGGATTGAGAGACGCCCAGTTAGCGAATTCTAAACTTCACGATTGCTTATGGTTTTATAAGCGTTTAAAGATTGCGGTCTTAGTGTGTTGAGAGAACGAAGAACGAATCGTGTTGATGGAAGTTTGTATGGAATATACTGATTGCTTTTAACATTCATTAGTTCCAGCTATTACCGATATTTTTGTCATTTAGTTAGGGTTTTCCCTTTAGATTACGTTGTGATAGAGAACTATTATTTGTGTATTCCTACAGAAACATACGAACTATATAAACTGTTGACACGATGTTGTGCTTTTGTATTATAGAGATAATAATAAAACCATCAAACAATCATTAATTATGTTTTTTATTATATTCATTAAGAATTGAAGATTACCTCCTTGGTGATCTTGATAATATCGTATTTTACAAATGTTGAACAAAAAAAAATGTATGATTATTTTATTCAATGCGTTATGAGGGTTGCTTTAAAAAAAATACGAGTTACATATTTCTTTGAAGAAAGCATGATTTTTATCGATACAATAATGTTCTTCTGTTATCGCTTTAAAGTTGAGTACTTCGTTGATTACACGAGAGAACTCGCCTACAGCAAACAAGATACGACCGTGTGTAAAGTAATTAATCTGGTTGCTCGTTGCTAGCTGCACATAAGGCTTGCGTAAAAAAAAATATGCATTTCAGTTCAGGCGGAGAATTATGTAGGAAGTCATTTTGTCGATCAATAACTTAGTTAATAAAAGATCAAATTTTCATGTACATAAATGTAAGTAACGTTCAAGTATTAATCATTACATACAATTTTTGTATAATTCGATATCTTGGTCACTTACATCTTACAAATGATACATAGATAATATTTATGAGATACATTGGAGCTATCTTTTAGTTAACGCCATTTTTTCTTGTTTTCTCTGTACTTTTACTATTCTTCCAAAAATATCAAAGGATCGATGACTTCAAATTAAACTAGAATTGCTTCGGTATATTGTCAATCAATGGCTATTTGTATTCACATCTATATCAAAGGAAAACCGATTGCAAAATTAATTACCCTTGCAACTCCGCAATATGAAAATATGTGTGATCGACCTTGAAGATGACAAATCTCAATGTTTGAAGTAGTACAAAAAGATGATAATTTAATTTCGCTTTATCAAACTGTACAAAATTTGTATACACATACAGAAAAAAAACGGAGTTCAAACATTAATCAACATGAATTATCGGTTATTATTGTTGAGTAATTATTAGGATTAGAGTTTTGGAGTATCGATCGTATCGAGATTTAACTATCGGTTTCCGCAATTTATTGTTTTTCTAAATTATGTCTAAATGGTATCAGTTTTTGAATATTTTATAGTTTACACTCCAACATACTGACGTAAGCTATCGAAAATAATTGTAAATTATGCAATATCATTTTTTTTATATTTCATAATCTAAATTTCAATCTATTTTTTGTATTTAACATCCCTTATTTATTGTTCGTGTTCCGTCTTGTACGTTCTTCAAAAAATCTTAATTTTTTTTTCGATAAAATCTTGTGTGAATTTACAAAAAATACGATTCTTCGTTTAATTTTTTCCCCTTATTGTCTTTACATATTTGGAGTTTAAACGCGTTATAAGTACGTCTTTTTTTAACATGATTACGTAGAATTCTTATTCTGAATAAATTATTTGTTTCCGCTTCATAACTGTTTCTAAATTACAGTGCATTTAATCTTGAAATGCACAGTAACATTTTACACTTTTTACGTTCTAAGGAATTCTCAGGATCGGTTAAAAATTAAATTACAGTAATGGTAATACTCAATATTAATGTCAGACGTGGATACTTCACTGTTTTGTATAATAATTTGTTATCTTGGCATCGATCAAGGTACAAAACTCGTGGCCATACACCACGTTGTCCATATTATTTTCATCTCGATAATATATTTTGTATATTTATGATGTTATTATTTTACTAGTATAACGATTATTGCACTATATTCTATAAGATGGAGCTTTTGTACGAACAATTTCAGGAACTTTTATAACAAAGGAAAGTACTAATTTTTAACATTAACTACCCACGACAATTTACGACAATTACTTTAACCTACGTTCTTACTCTAATTCTTATTCGCTCGCCTAATGTTTGAATTTTTAATCAATCATTGTTGATGAAAAATTGCGATGATAATTGCATTGCGGATCTTTATGCAAATGCATATTTTCGTGGATACAATAATACAATTGAAAGATTTGATACAATCGAAAGGACTTGGGCAAAAGTATGTTTCTATCCATTAAATATCATCGATAGTGCTGTACTTTTGGATATTTTACAAAATTTTGCGTCATACGCATTCTATAAATTTTCGTATCTTCGAATCACCCATAATTGCATAAAAATCCGCTGTTTTGTGATAATGAATATTAATGACGGTGGAATTTAAGATTCCTGGATTCAGTAACTTGTCTTACTCTAATACATGTATTGCACGTTTTTGGAAGACTAAAGATTCTTTGCTCGAGATCAACGCGACAAATATTGTACTTCGTGGTGAACGTTTCGCTACAGCCTTTCGACCTCTGTGATCGAGTTTTCGCATTTCCTCGATTTTATACTCGATCTCCGTAGCATGCTACTCCTTAAAGGTTCACCGCGAAGCGACGCTCTCATCGAATTCCTCGCACTGCATTTAGAAAATGATCGGAACATGGCGACCGGTGGTGTCTCTTCGTCCTCGCGTTTCCTGTCAAAACATTGCGTTTAAAAATATTGAATCCAATCGCTTAAAGATTTGAATAACTTCCCAACTCGATCCTTCTCTTCTGTTCAAAAGATTTAAAAAGCATTTGAAGAAAGAAGATAGTCCAGTTTTCTTTTGAGAGATTTAACAGATTTTAAGAAGAAAGTAATACGAAAGCATACGAAGATGTAGATCTAACAGAATGCTTGAGAATCTTGAACTTCGAGCTTGAAGATCTGTGAATATCTTTGAAAAAAGGAGACCGAAAGTTCCTTTATGTGATTTTACCTTCCGATACAAGGTACATCCCACATCTTCTGATCTTTTCCAAAATCCTCGCTGTCCTGCAGCGTCTGCGGAAGATCCTTATTCAATGTTTCCGGCAAAAAGAGAGTCAGAAGACCGCCCATAATTTCGAGTGTGCCCAGCACAAGAAGAGGTAGGAACGAGGACACAACATTGAGATAGACTACGAAGGGTGCGAGGATACTAGCAACGTATCCCATTATATGTATCAAAGCTACACCCTGAGCTCTAACCACAGTTGGTAATACTTCAGCCGCATGTTGGAGACCGATATTGTATGAAATGTTTATCCAAAATCTACCGAGAATTGCCAGAGAAGCTGTATATATACCTGAAGAAAAAATTTTAGCATTAGTTTTTAATTCTAATTTTTCATGAAATAATTTTAGAAAATTTTAAGGAATAAAAAGGGAAGAAATTATTTTATCTGTCTGTAATTTGTCTGGTTGTCTGCAATAGTTGATACAAGCATTTGCTAAGCTTAATATAAGCGTGCTTAGCTCTAAGCTAAGCACAAGCAATAAGCTTCTTATCTATAAAACGTTAATCTAGCCAATTTGAATCTAAGGGATTGTATTATGGATTACGGCTACTGAAAGCCATATAGCACTGCTGGAGCGCTGAAGCCCATCATTTTGAGGACTATTGCCAACGCCCTTTGATATATGCGGAAATACGAAGCGATCTTATGATCAAAGCAGTAGAAGGGGAAATAAAATATCTATACAACGGATACATGATAGGGCTTGGAAACTATTCTAGCAATGTAGCAAATAATCTACAAGCATTTGCATGTTATAAATATTCCAAAATATACATTTTCTTCCTTTCAAATACCACAATGTTATACGAATGAAAAATATTCGTCTGATTAAGTCAGAATTATCGACTTAAGTTATTTAGAAGATTGATCAGTAATATAGAAGGGTGAATATATAAAAACGAAATGTACGAACTATTGGAAACGGCAGAAGCCCAGATGCTGAAGATACCAGAAATGACGAGGGAACCACACGCCAGCCATCTTCTGCCCCATCGATCAAGAACGAGCGTGAGGAACGTGTCAGCAGGCAGCTCGGTTGCTGCAGCAATCGTGAACGTAACAAACACGTCCAGGCCTAAATTATCGACGTTTCGTACGTGACCATCGAACACCAAAGAAATCGCCATCCTATATTTCGTAAAACAATTTCATATGATAAAGAAAAGCACGCTATCATATTTCATGTGAGAAGCAAATTCCTTGCTTCAGAAATGAAGTATTTTTAGACAAAAGATATAAAACTGTTCGTGAGATTTTTACAAGATACAATTCCGATTTTACGTCAATCTATTTGATATCTGTTTAATAGCGATACGAACCAAATAACAATAAATAGAATCGTGATATTCCGTAGTCGTGGCGTTCTAAATAGATCCAACACGGAGTACGTTTTGTCTGCTTCCTCCTCTTTGCAGATTCTGGCACAGGTTTCCTGTTATTAGCAAATTTTTAATTTGTTAATTTTTAATTAGTTAATGTCGTTTGTCTGTTTTTCTTACAAATTTATGTGAATCTGTTATGTGTACAAAGATTACGATAAAATCCGGAAGAAAGTTTATGTTATATTTATATGAGACGATCATTTCGAAATAGTTTACTTGGACGTTCGCAAATTTTTTCATTTTACTTTTTAAAACATCAAACCTCTGAAAGTCGATTATCTCCTTATATCGTACATTAATGTTAATATTGCCATGATCTATTCATAGACTGAGCAGTTTCCAAATGTTTAATCTATTTGTATAAAAATTTTCAAAGATAAAAACAATATACAAATTCAATAAATAACATTACAGAAATAGACAATAACAGACAATAACAGAAATTGACAGCAATTTATCGCTGGCAATTTAGGTGATGAATAAGATATAAAATTACTAGGTTGTAAACAAATTTTCATTACGTAAAAGACCCAATTAGACTTCTATTCAAAGAAAATGATTATATGATATGCTTAAAGGCATATAAATTGGTCTTTATAGAACGCACATAAAGCAGGAAAGATCATAAAAGTAGAAAATACGGAAAAGATTGCGGTAATCGGTTTATTTACCCGGAATCGTCTATAGATGTCATCGGGCACCTTGGTGCCGTTGATTCGCTCGAATTTACCAAGGATTTTAATGGCCCTGTCTATCTGACCTTGGCTGACCAGCCATCGAGCGCTTTCCGGTATCAACCATGGCGTACCTACGGCTAGAACAAGAGGAACTGAGGTGACAATACAGGTCATCCTCCAGTCGGCCAAATAATAGGCGATCCAGGGTAGAATGCAAGTTGCAAATGTGAAGAATATTGCGATCGACATATTCGCCACGAATGTCCTCCACTTTGGTCCAACGTATTCTAATACTGGAATAAAAAACATAATATTTAGAAGAATCATCTGTAAAAGAAATATTCTGTGAATAAAGAATGGAACAATATATTAGGTTGTCGCAGAAATTTCTTTCGTCTCGTAAGGAGATAATAGACGCATACTATTTTTTGTTTTATATTATTTTATTGAATTATATTCATTGGGACAAAATAGATCATACGTAATTCAATAAAATAATATAAAACGAAAGAAACTTTTGGGGCAACTTAACGCAATATGAAGAAGAAAAATTTGAGTTACAAATATATAAAAAGTAGATATACAATATATAGATTAATTTAACAAACGTGTTTAGTTCTACGATTAAATCGTGTTTAGATCTAATAACAAGGACTTTAATAATTTCCCGATGATTGTTCAAGCCCATTTAAATTTCCGTAAGTGTTTCGTTACTTATCGACAAGAATACGTTTCTATTTACGAATTATACAGGGTGGTTGGTAACTGGTGGTACACGCGGAAAGGGGATGATTCTACGTGAAAAAAGAAGTCGAAAATATAGAATAAAAATTTTTCGTTTGAGGCTTTGTTTTCGAGAAAATCGACTTTGAATTTTCGCTCGGTACGCGTGCACTTTATCACGTCTCGTTATAACGGATCTCACTGTAGATCGTTGTCTCAATTGACGTTATTTTTAAAATTTTTTAAATTTTTAAATTTTTAAATTTTTAAATTTTTAAATTTTTATTCTATATTTTCGACTTCTTTTTTCGCGTAGAATCACCCCCTTTCCGCTTGTACCACCAATTACCAATCACCCTGTATTTCTTAAAGATACAAAAGGTAGAATCACGCGTAACTAGCAATATCATAAATTAACTGTGAATAAACGGATCGTTGGAGTCAAAGGATCATTTACATAATTCAAACACGAGAGTGTGTTACCTTGTTAAGCTATTTATGGTAGATATTGAAAGATCGATAAGCCTGAGATACATATTTATGTCGAAACGAACATTCTCTACGGAAAGTCGAGTGTAATTCGATGAAAACAATTGACTTCCTGAACGAACATATCGATATATATCCACAGTGCAATGACAAGTAAATATTACTCTATTTTCGTACAAGAAAACAGATTAAAACGATGAGAAGTTATCTTGAACAATTGAACTGACCTTCGCGATGAATGAATCTCGCAATTTCACGAATACGTAGACGAAATTAATGTCTGGTGCGTATACGTCCAATAAATTAGAAACGCAAGGTTGTAACTCTTTAATCGCATAACAGGACAAGATGCGATAAACACGTGGAAATATATCATAGTGAACAACGTCTATTTGTAGTTGCCGTAAAATAGGGAGTAATTGCTCTTAATGAAGCAACCGTGTTAGCCACTTAATAGTGGCTTGCTTCTAATCCGGAATCACCTTCAATTAGTTGTAACTAGTGGCTTCCTGATAATTACCGCTCAGTGGTTGTTTCTTTTTTCTTTTTTTTTTTTGCTTTATTATAATTGCGATGCTCGAACCATGTTTACCATGGAACTCGCTTCCTTATTTAAAATCACTTTGTACCATTCAATTTTACTTTTCATGCTTCATAATGAACCAATTTATAATTCACAATAAACCAAAATGACGAACGTTCGTTTAAATCACGAGTTTCAGATATTTCTATTCTCTAAAATTACCTGAATTAATTTTTATTAAATAAAATAGCTATAGGATAATTCCAAAAATCAGATATTTTGGGCAAATATCTCGGAATTTCCTGTTTAATTCGCCGTAAATTTTTCCAATACGCTCTGGACCTCCTACATATATATAACGTGTCTATACATAACTGTTAATTCATCATTTTCTCGTAATCCTAACAAACAATGCTTAAAAACTTTAACTACATTTTGGATTATTATCTCGCACGAATAAATTTTAAGCTATTAATCGCTTTCCTGAAAATCTGGGTTGGTTATCAGCTTCGGTACGAGACCATCGAGTAACTCGGTACGCATGAACGGAAATAATCTCCCAGTTATATCCAAATGTTTAATAATTTTCTACATAGAAATTTAATGAAAAATAAGAATAGAAGAACCTAGCATTACAAAAATCAACTTCCATGAAATCTAAATATTATTTATGCTGTCTGTAATTTTCAACATCTTCTTTCGCAAATCATCATCACCATCATCATCATCATCACCATTGCGACAACCATTCTAAAATATATGTATCATTAATTTAATAGAAAATAAGAGTAGAAGAACCTCACGTTATAAAAATCAATATTCATAAAACCAACAAAATATCGTTTTTTAAATATATGTATCATTCAGTTTGTATTGCCTTTACAACGCGTAGATAGGGCGAGGAGATCTCTTCTGAAGACGAGATATTATTCTCATAGAAAGGATACCGAAAGGAGAAGAAGACGTAAAGAAGCTTCTCTGAGACCACTCGTTTCATCACTTCGCCTCTCAAGGTTTACTGCCTTTAACATTACATTATTCGCGCAGAAAAAGTATTCGCTTTTCTCCCAGCTGTTTCCGTCACCCTGTAATTTCATATCGTGTTACCGTTCGATCAAAAGCGACAACTCATTTATTGTAAACGAAGATTCCGTGCGGCACAGTTAGCAAAGATAAATTACAGACGATCGTATTAATAATAATAATCTGACCGATATCTCGCAATGCGACCAATCGATAAACGCGAGCACCGTCCAACGCAAGGACGTTGTTAACGTTTCGAAACTGATTAACGTTCGTTCTCTTCCTTCTTTTCTTTCGTTTCTTCCTTCTCGCCTGTTGGCTCGTAAAAGTATCTTAGCATTTATAGACATTTTTTATTTATTTATATTTATTATATATGTAATATCGTGATGTAATATGTTTACAAAAGTGGACAATAGAGATGTTAATCAGACAGATAAGACGATTGTGGCTTAACTTGAACTATTCATACCAAACGTACAGAACACAGCGCAATCCACACTCTCTCGGCAACGCCACTCGCAACCTCCGTCTCCGCTCGACTCGCACTCGGCTTCTCGACTCGCACTCTGTTTCTCGACTCGCGCTCTGTTTCTCGACTGACCGTTGTCGCATTCCATTGCCCTTTTCCTAGGCCCACCGCACACGTGTTCTGCAGACGCTCGTGGCCAGGGTCACGTAGGTCTTTTCCACGAAACTATGCACTTGAAAAGACCGATGACACATTGATGGGCCCGACGGCGCCTCGGCTCTCGCGACACTGTTCATAGTTCGTCCGATATTGCCCAGGCCTTTCGTCCACGATACTACATTCGGCCATCCTGCAATAACATCTGCCCTCAGATGTTGCCTTCTATCTCGCTGTCATCAGATGCGTCACTTTCGGCATTTAGGACCCAAGGTTTCATAAAATCGAGGTGTGCACGGGTCCTTCCTCAGGTACTGCTTCGCACGCTTTCTTCTTTTCTTGTAATTTCGCAGGTTCCCTTCTAGCTTACCTATGTTTCGTTCGGTTAGGCTACAGTCAAGACAGTTGGATACCATGTGTTCGCCCTTCTCGCGCAACCCCTTGAACCAGAAGTCCTTCTTGACCATAGCTTCTGTTTTGGTAACCTCGAAATGCCCACGCTCGTGCGCTTGCCTGACTACCTGAGCCCGCATCGCCTTCGATACTACTATTAGCACATCGTCCTCACACTCCTTATACAAGATATTGTTTCTTACTACCTGCCCATCGGCCTGACTGCACGTTGCGGCGTCCCAAATCCTACGGACTTCAGTATCCTTGTTCTGTGCCCTTCTCAACCGTGCAATCAGCCCGTCTTCACTCTCAGTTACATACATAGTGCTCGGCAGGGGGTTCCTACTCGGAGCATCTACATGCTGCATACTTTTCCCCGGCCGATGACACACCTGATACTTAAACTCGCCTAGTAACAAGGCCCATCTAGCCACACGCACACACAAATCTTTCTTTCTAACTACACCTATCGGACTCGCATACTCCGAGTCTGACGATTTGATGACACCCTCGTTTGTCCACACTTCCATCAAATCATCTTCTTCCTTTCTTTCCGACGGCGTCAGTCTTCGCGGTCTTCGCGCTACCGGCTTGTCGCTTTCCAAAACTACTTTTGCGGTTATTCCGACGTCTCGCTTCTTCTCCGGTCTATACCCTTTAATAATATCCCGAATGGCTTCACGGTAATGAGATTCTCGTACATGTGACAAGTCGATCTCGTCGGATTGTTCTATCGCGTTTACCCTCAGTACATCCGGCGCGTCCTCGTGATCGTCGGTCTGATCGTCGAGTCGTAAAAATGTCACCTCGCCCCGTTTGACTCGCAACTCTACCTGGTCTAAAAAATCGGTACCTAAGAGTAGACTGTGTCTTGTCATT
>NW_022884445.1:0-29371 GCF_011952205.1 Bombus bifarius
CCAAGCAAAATCGTATCGCACTGCGCGATGATAGTGAGTGAGTGAGTAGGTGATGAGTGATGCGGCTATGACTCTTCATTCTACGCATATATTTAACCAATTATACGAAAACAAATTCTTTCTACTGAAATTACTTGGAGTATCTGGTAATATGAATAAATGAAACCTTCGAATGCAAAGTATTAATATTATTAACGAAAATTAGAAATATAATTTATCAAACGGGATACGTGTATATAGTAAACCAAAGAATACAATGAATTATGCAATAACGACAGAAAAATTAACAGATATGACCAGATCTAATTGTTCAACCACTATACCCCTACATGTTCGAATCCTTGGGCGAACACCAGCAAACAGTTCGATCGATATTTTTCAACCTTCGAATTAGCTGTTATAACTAAAATATTTTCCATCGTTACAATGCATCCTGTCCCCAATTACATCGTTAATTTCGTTTCCGAGGTTCCGCTACAATACTTCGCAACGAGCAATTTAATAATTGAGACAACGACTCGCGTGATGCGCAGCAGTACGCTGGCCGTGAATCAATTGCATCGGATTACCTCGATTAATACGATTTTCTAGGACTACGCTGTAATGTCGAGTTAATTAATACGATAAAGTGCAATCGCGATCCAATGGAAACGCCTTCATTCTTACTTTTTCGCGCGATTTCACATCGGAGTCTAAGGAAAACGAGCTGCATCTTGCGGCATCTTGCGGAAAAACTGAAATTCATAGGACACAGGAAACCTGGTAAACAATAAATACGGCATGGTTCCACGATATGGACGCAAAATCAATGCTGGATGGCACGCTAATTCGATTGGCGGCTGGACAGGTCGAAGCATAGAGCTCAAAGTGTTTCCTCAAAGTGTTTCCGTTCCCTCATCCTCCCTTCAATAAATCTTGTTTCTCTCTCTGTCTCTTTCTCTTTCTCCTCCGAAAACTTGATCATCCGATTTGTGTAACGGAGTTTATTTTGTCTTTCTGTTAATAATCTGTTAATACCAATAAGTTGCCTAATCGCGACACTTCTCGAGAAAATTTCTTTTAATCGCAAGGCCGCATAATTTTGACGAAATCCATGTGAAAAGAGTGTCCGGAATTAGGATGAAAAATATGTTTATATTTCATACGTGTATATGTTTCAAAATAGTTGCAATATAGAAATACCTTGTTTGTAAAGAAGGTTGACTCTATTGAGATTAATCGTTTGGTTTCTGAAGAGTTCAATGTGAATAAGGTTTTACGGTAAATTGAAAGATGTAAAAATACGCGCGAAAGTGTACAAATATGCAAAGTCTAGCAGCTATTAATAGTTCAGTAAGTAAAATAAATTTCTGTCTAGGTTCTTCTCCTTCGTCGCGCTCTATAAAAACATAAATTTAAATAAATATCAGCAGTGAGTGTAGCGATTTAGTCGATCGGATCTTAGAACGAAAAAACTTGTTTAAAAATGGAATCGATCAATTTAACTTCTCACTGGCTCACTTATCAGTGTTTATGTAACTCTTTCTTCCATTTCCTCTGCGTGAAACATGCAGCTTGGGAGTTTCGATTCGATAAAAAGTTGCGACTCTGAATATCCTTTGATCGTAAATTGAAGCATGAAAATATCATATATGTCATATTTCGCTCTGAAACTGGATGAAAGAGGGAAATTGACTTGGTTCTTTCGCTGTTCCATTTTTTTCTTTTTTTCTATCTTTCGGCTATAGAATTACTCTGCCTATGGTGAAATTTGTAAAATTTAGTTAAATGTTACTAAGAGATACGCGATTTATCGATGGAAAGAAAGAAGAGAAATATTCACTCGTCGAAAGCTTAGTAGAACAAAGTTTACTTCGCAGATGTAGAACATTTATTTCGGTTACCTATCGGTTGTATCGTTATCGACTTGCCAATCATGAAACGCAGACGCCACCGGCCAGTTTATTCAATAATAAATTATCTGACGCGTCGATTGATCACGAACACATGCTGTCCACGAAATTGAATTGTGTTCCAATCTCTGCATTATAATGTTTATATATATGTTTATGTTTATATATATGTTTTGTAAGGATTCGTTTAGTCGTAAATATGGTTTAGTCGTAAAACAGAATTTTTACACTCAACTCGATTCGCGTAATGGAAATCATAAAATTAACAAAGGACAATTGCAGTTAGATTTAAGATTAGGTAAGTGGCGAATAATGGCTCGTATAATTGATTCTTCTCTCCTTCTTTGAGGATATCTTCGCCGCTCTATAGCTTCTTTATTGTTGCAAGTGTGTAACCTTATTTTGTATAAATTAGACCAGTAACGAGGATTTAAGACGAGGATTAATTTAATAATAGCATATGAATTCTTTTCATTGAGATTTTCACACGAGAAACTGATCAGCCTTGTGAAAAATATAAAATTAATATAAAATTCCTCGATTTAATTATTTAAGTATATAATTAATATTCAGCATGCTAAAAAACGAACGATCTATTTTTCCAAATTTGCAATTATCTATCGCAAGGAATTGTAAAAAGTCACAGGCTCCAAGGTAAATTTTCAAAAGCGTTTGTAATTGTTTTCTGTTATTTTTCTCTGTGCTTGAATTTATGAAGGTGATCAGCGTGGCTCCTGAGCAAATTAAGCTAACAGAATGAAATACTTTCAGTATACAATTTCAATATTTTAATATATGATTACAGAATTTCAATATTGAAATTTAAATTATTATTTAGTGTTACGCCGTAAATAATATCAATGATACTTATTACGTAAAGTACGAAATACAAATCAACGTATATTATTGAAACTCTAAAATTGAGTAACTATTGCTGTACCAAGAATACTAATTAAGAGTTAATCGCATGGATCTGCCTGAGTGACTAAGGAATTTAACAATAGAAGACTTTTAATCGAACTTCTCTTTCAAGCTGAGTTGACCGTGATTCAATTCACGAATATCGGAGAGGAAAAGTCGTAACAGTCTTACAGTTTCGATTCACTTTCATCTCTTTTCGAGGGGGTACTCGCGATTCGCGGCTGCTTCGAGAACTTCCTGCTGGTTCATCCATTGAACCTCATTCTTCGGCGTTCTTTCAATCCCTCGTCTTCCATAGACAAGTCGTAAATCTTTCGAAAACTATTAGCTTGTCCAAAAAGTTTCTTTCGTTTTATGAGGAAATAATAGACGCACAACGTTTTTTGTTTTATATTATTTTGTCGAATTACGTACGATCCAATTTGTTCTGTTGAGATAAATTTCACAGACTTGGTTTTACGTTTGTACGAAGGTGCATCGTTGTAAAAGACACGCTTGCGAAAGAAAGACACTTTCCGGACAACCTAATACTTTCTCTGTTCGTAAAAATTCTGTTCTACGTTTATTTCGTTCTTTCATATTAAAGGAAAGCGATACTGATCGATAAGTTACTTGATACCGTTTAGTATGTGTAACTGGTTAAAGTATAGTACAACTGGTTCTTACGAGTTTCGTAGCATTCAAATATTTAGTGTGTCTCATTAATCGTACTATAAAGGATAAGGTAAAATTTTCTACGTGAAGAAATAAATCGAAAATGTATAATTTTACAATGTACATTTTAAAATGTACAATTTTATCCTACGACGTTCTTCTTTTTGGAGAAGATAGATTTGAAATACTTTACGTCAGAAATTTATAAAGGTTATACGTTTGACAAAACCTGTTGCTTCGCTGAAAATAATACTTAGGATATTCTAGTCAGCCAATTTTTTTAAGAATTTTTACGATTTTGTTGTCTCAGAGTCATAACTTTACAATGCTACAACTATACACAATTGCTTCATTACGATATATGGGATACTTGTATAATCAATTATAATCATGAAGATAAAGAGTAGTAAATGGTATAATTGAAAAACACGATTTTGTTAATGTAACTTTATCGAATAATGTTAAAAAATGACTAGAAGTGATATTAATAAGTACCTTTTAAAAATATCTGAAACGAAGATTAATGGAAATGCAGTATATATATCGAAATAAAAAATATTGAAAAGTCCTCTGAGCTGTCTTGTTATTTTATAAATTTTTATTATAGATACTATACGAATTTCCAACTATGCGAATAATTTTCCCATTTAATTTAGGAAAAGTTTCATAAACTAAATATATTTCATTACGGTATATTTAACTCTATTTAATTGCATTTACCTATATTTAGCTATGTTTAATATAGAACACCTGCGTCCCATATATAATATAGTTTATATGTAAATATAATACAGCTTCATTGACGGTATCCAAAAATTTTTTTTTTAGGCACGGATTGGCTTGGTCTTTGATCAGAACGTCGGCTATTATACTCGATAAATTTTCATTATCCCTCGTGTCATCAATTTCGCGGCACGGAAATTCATCGTTGCTCGAACCACGCGAAAAATATCCAGGCCAAAGGAACGAACGAGAGAGAGAGAGAGGGGGGGGGGGCAGGAGGAAATGGAAGAAGAAAAATGCGAGAGAAATAAAAGGGAGGAGACCGAAAAGAGAGCTGTTCGTATTAGGTCGGTGAGGTACGTATAGACGACTTTGAAGTGGGTACATGAATAAAAAATATGCCGCTAACACGCGTCGACCTATTTCGGCTTCTTTCTTCTTACGTTCTTGTAACCATGAATATTAAAACGCGTATAGTTCGTGAAATGTTAAGGGCCAGTTATCGAGTAGAAATTTTTAAGGAATTAATCGATACATCGATTCTGTTTTGTCTTTCGCTTTTCTTACGAATTTCAATAACTTTGAAGGAAAGCAATCTTTCGTTTATATTTAAATTTAATTAGAAGCATCGTAATTTAGACAAAAATTATGTTCCATTATGTAATATGGAAAAACGTGTAAAATATTCGAGGAATAGTACTCGATATAATATTATCCAGTGCTATTATCGAGTATTATTTAAATTATATCTATAAAAATATTAATTTGCATATTCAACCTACAGCATAAGCGATATACAAAAGTATTAGAATACAAAAACATTAAGGGATTAATAAACATGAAAGTTTATATTATGAAATAATTCATCTCTTCTAGGTGATGCTTTTAATATGTTATTAATCATGTCAAGTACTGTTTTATTATTATGTTATGAGATGTAAATGGTGGGTGGGAATGACAGGGGATGAATGGGACTGTATCATTGAGCAGAACATTTTGATAAGTTACGACAAGAGGTATTTATAACTTCCAACACTAAGTAATAGTACAGTAATGCATGGGAAAGATAAAATGATGAACATTGTATTTTTCTCATTGTACCTTAGAAGTTTGAACAGTGTTTATGATTTTTTTAAATGACCAATATACGTAATCGACATATACAATTCAAAATTCTTTCTAAAATCTAAATGTAAGCACAAACACTTGCGTCTATCAAAAATGTCAAACTTCTGATGAAGATTCTTTCCACAAGTGAAACACAAGCGAGGAATTGAAACTTTCATTTCACTTTCCAATCCTAAACTTCACTTTTCATTCACTGCCAGAGCAACAAGTTCAGAGGATTCATTCATGCCTCGAAACAGTAGAAAGTAGGGGAAAAAGAGCGGGCACAAAGTGGGACAAAGGACACGTATAAATTAGAATATATTCATTTTGCTACGATTACTGCACAGAAAATAATCGATTCGAACTGACCAGCAGTCTCCTCGTATTTAAATTGCTACAATCAATCAGATCAAATAAAAAAGAATCGGACAAAGCTAAGGAAAGGACCGAAGACGCACAAAAATCAGAATAAATTTTATAATTATTCGATAGACAATGATCGAGCGAAACTCAACGTCGATGGTCTTGCGTATAAATCCAATAAAGGATGGACGATGCAAATTTATCAACAGTATCTTCGCATAAAAGTTCCTCACCTTTTTGACCAAGTAAGAAACCACGCGAAATGAAGAAAAGAAATTACACACAGAAATAAATTAGAATGATTTCTTGTAACTACATTTAGCGTCACGATGATTTCATAGAAGATATAGTGGATTTAAACTCACCGATGTCACCGAACTCAATGTCTTCACGTTGGAATTCCACCCTTTCGAGCAGGTCGGATGAACACTCGTATGGAGCGCAACTGGTACTGAGCTGTGGCGAAACTAAGGTCCTGGTGCTCCTTCTCCACCACTTGTTCGCTTGCCAGCAGTTTCCAGCGATGTCGAGCACGATGCGCAACCTCGAATATTTATGCAACCCTCCCCACCAGCAGGACGAGCTGTTCGAAACGAAAATTGTTTCAGGACTCGGAAGGTTTTCCCCTTCTCTTCCGACATTCACCTATCCGCGCTTCGGCTCGTTTCCTCCCCAGCCACCGACAAATCTTTTCTCCTGCAAATAAACGAACGATTGGTATTTTGAACGCGGAACCCCCGTGGTTGGCTTAGTAGAGTTAAATATGGGAGGGACTTCAGATTTGTTGACGTCAGATACGTTCCTTGATGCGTGATGGTAATTTTAGACTGACGCAAATTGTTCTTCTTGGGCTGCTTGTTTTCGCAAATAAACTTTTATGATTGACGAAAGCGCAAAATGAGATTTCGGGGAAGGGGGAGGTCTGTAGAATTTTGAACATAATTGAAAAATGTAGGTATTTCATAATTTTATGGACAGGATGTATATGGAATGGATGTGGATGGTAACTGATGGTACAAGCGGAAAGGGGGTGAAAGAAGTCGAAAATATAGAATAAAAATTTTTTTCTTAATTTTTCCATCGAGACAACGATCTACAGTGAGATCCGTTATAACGAGATAAGATTCAAAGTTGATTTTCTCGAAAACAAAGCCTCGAACGAAAGATTTCTATTCTATATTTTCTTTTTTCGCGTAGAATCACCCCCTTTCCGCTTGTACCACCAGTTACCAACCACCCTGTATATTCGTACGTGAAGCTAGTCTAAAGTCTATTATTATAAATACTAAATGTACAGAAAATCGGTTAGGTGTTCGAACTGTAAGACATATCCAAGTAAAATCATATATCTAAAAAGACGAGATTCTATGTTTTTTGTTTCGAGGAAATAGGAATAATTTCTGAATTTCGCCACTGGTAATTAGTGGTACACAAAGTTGGTAAAAACAAATCAAACAGATGTTATATTCAAATACGATTGCTCACGTGCAGCGGATGCCTGGCAGCCGCAGTAGAGCGTGCCTGTCTATGGTCAGACGTGTGCAAACAGGCGGAAACACAAATTAACAGTAACAGCTTAATCTTAAATCTTCCTACACCTTAACACATCGTTACAATTCCACGTATTTGCCCTTTCGAGTTCTCATTTATTCTATTAAAAAGTTTCTTTAAAATTCTGATCACTGAATTAATTGATTATACATAATCTATAAAATTTAATTTTTTTTTTTTTGTAACCATCAAAAAACACGATGTCTATGTTAAAATACCGTTAGGCAAAAAACAGTTTCTGCGACCATTATCATCGTTATCATGCGAACATAGTCTCATGGTAATATACCTCTCGCATTTGCATAAAAAGGCATTTTTAATATTTATCTAATATTATAAATATTTATGATGAATTTCTTTTTTTTGCAGTAATCTGCTTCAGAAAACCTTACGTTACTTATTTATCAAAAATTCCTGATTTAAAGACGTGGTACTCCGTTACGAATATTCTTCGTTCACTCGACGAAATCCTTACACTTCCAAAATTATAAATCAGAGAATAAAAATATTTCATCTGTCGGAGATGAAAGAACACCGGAGCCTTTGGAACTTTGGATAACCCCGCAACATTGTAACCTAGAGTCTACTATAGCAGTCATTAAACAATTGTAGTTATTTAATCCGATTGTAATTGTTCGAGATTGGTGATAGTGAGCTCTGGCTCGAGGCGACAGTCTGTCGCCCAACGTAGCCGCGGCCAAGGGATGAACGCTTTGTTTAACAAAGGTATGGAGTAATCCTATAGCTCAAAAGCTTAAAATCCTATAGCTTAAAAGAAATATTCATGGCGGCACGTGACAGTAAATATTCCAACGGTTTTTGTCCCGTGGCTCGCCACGCGCAGACCCTATTCCTGGAGTAAGATAATTGCCAGATGTCGATGCGTCTCCACAGTACATGTTCAGCTAGCTCGAGGGCTCGTTATAAATCTTAAGATTTAGTCAAATAAAGTCCATCAAACAGACAAACAATCTTTGTCCCCACTACGGGAAAATAGGGGAGACCAATTTTTCAACGAGCGGCGTCTCCCACTAGCAACTTCCCCTCGAAAACAGCCAGCATCTTTTTCTAACCACCGGTATAGAGATTGACCAATTAGCGGCAACGACAATTTCCCTTACTTTCTGAACGGAGGCTTTTCTCGACGAATCCGATCTCGTGTCCTTAGACACGCCCCAATATAGTTTTCCTCCGTGGTATCATCGGGACGGGAAAGTCATTCTCGCTCGCGATCTCATCGATTAAAGAGTAACATCTTCGCGATCAGTGGTTATTTCACGTTTTAACCAGACTTAGACTTTGTGAGTACGTCCTTTTGTCATCCCGTTGGCCGCGGCTACGTTGGGCGACAGACTGTCGCCTCGAGCCAGAGATCACTATCACCTATCTCGAACAATTACAATCGGATTGAATAACTACAATTGTTTAATTACTGTTTTAGTAGACTCTAGGTTACAATGTTGCGGGGTTATCCAAAGTTCCAAAGGCTCCGGTGTTCTTTTATCTCCGACAGGTGTTCTTTCATCTCCGACACATCGATTTCCAATCTGTCTTGAATAGATCGATAAAATCGCGAAGGTGAATATTTTTATGGCCCACGAATATAATTCCAATCGAATTGCCATGGATATTTGATCCGTCAATCGCGTGAAGGTACTTGTAACTCACGCTGGGATGATCCGCGTGAGCGAATTCATCATCACGCGAGATTCCCTCGCAACGCGTTTTCATGTAACGCTATATCCATCGCGTAAACGTGGCCACGTGAACAGGGGAAGACGGCGAGTGTACGTTAAATATTATGCTGTAGTTGGGTTGGTTAATTGGTCAGAGCAAGCCAGTTAGTTTCATTACGTTATCTCCATCTTCGTGGGTTTCGCACAATGGAGGCCTCTTCCAGTATCGGGGCCACTAGGCCTGCGTGCGTTCTAGAGCCTCTTTATCCGAACGAGACCGATTCCTCGATCGAATTCTATCGTTCTCCATAGTTTCCTGCTTTCTTTTTCGTATTTTTCATATTTCGATGAGACAGGGATTTTAGTAAATGATTTTTTTGACGTATTAGTATGACGTATTACGTAAATAATTTGGAATTTCTTATGTAAACTATAACTGGTGCATAAACACGTTGCGTAAACTTGGCTTAATTACTGGTTTGTGATAATTCATATGTTCTAATTTTACCGATGAAAATTATATCATCCAGAAAATATGACATTCAAACGCTGATTTCAATGACTGCATTTTCCGAGATGACAGACAACCGTCTGTGTAACTTAAGAACATTTTTTTAGATATAGCGCGAGTTTGAGCTAATTCTGACTGCGAACTGAAGCAATTAGTTATACATATCGTAGCAAATATTTATTGTTTAATATCCACTATTACACTACACACTGTACGATGCGAACAATCGGATGAATTTCCAACTCAACAGCAGTATTGTTTAATCTTAAAGCTGATACAAACGTATTACACATATCGCTGACGTAGTCGACTGCATATGTGCATAGATGAAGTATTATGACAGAATTACCGATACGTATTATGCGAGGATAGGGAACACCATTGGAAATGTCATTGCATGTTAAGAATAACATTATATTGCGACAAAGAAAAGGCATCTATAAGAAATGAGCAGAATTACACAAGCAAAAGCTACATAAATCTCAGATGTATCAAATAAATTCCTTAAAACATGTACGATGAATATATTACGAACACTCTTAAAAAAAGTTCTTTTCAATAAGCTTGAACGCATAATTTTTCGATTCTATTTCCCAGTCCCTCTCATATAACCTCTTTTCCAACATACAACTAAACTACTCAATCTTCCATTTCCTAGCCCGACTTGTAAACTGTTTCCCAGCTTCTCTGCAAGCCTCTCTTCCATCGTATAACCCTCTTCAGTCCTCTTTTTCAAACAGACTTTACTCGAATACAAAAATGCTTATCGTGACAACACATCGTTATACTATTCGCGTGAGAATCAAATTTGATCAAGGATATTTATGTAAATTTACACCTTCGTGTATCAAAGACATTATTTAGATGAGAGAAAAAAAGAAAAAATATGTCAAAAGGCAAAGTTTATACTTTAATGAATGATCAACGAAATAGATTGTAAGCAGAAATTTGTTTATTTACCAAATATTCTGGAACATTATAAAGAATACATTTTTGTATATTAGGAGCGTCTTACGGATTTTCTCGTTTCTAAATTTCCTATAGATGGATAAAACTCCACACTAATGTTCTATCTATGCACATTAATGTCTCAATGAAAATTAATATTTTTACATTGGGTAGGTATTAGGAGAGTATTAATTAAAGAAATGTTGAGATTAACAAGAATAAATTATGCAAAAGATCGCTATGAAGAACGACATCTTTTTATGTAGCACCGAATCCATCGAAAAATAGAATATTTTTATGATGCAGTAGTGATTTTTATTCAAAGCTTCTCTAGTTTCTCAAAAATGCATAGAATGTACGTTGCATAACCATCTATCAACCACGCGTAATAAGTATATGGTAGATAGTAGCAACGACAATATGGAACAAGTTTACTATAGAAAATTAGATCTCCTCGTAGAGGATCGTGCGTTTTAAAAATTACAATGCTTTCGACATTCGTTGAATGTTCTCATCGAAAGCCTTTTCAACTGCCCGCGAACGTTTAAAAATCCACACAATCTAATAATCGACTCGAGTCAGCGAATAACGAAGATCATAACTTTATCTTGCATTTTTCGATCGAAAAAAGAAAAGAAGCAAAGAAGGTGAACGTAACGAAAAAGAATAAAGAGGATAAGAAGCGCGTGCACGAGAATTACGCGAGCTTCGAAAGATCGTGGAGGGCATCGTTAATGACCCACTCTAAGTGGCGAAGAATTACACGCTGGCACGCTCTCCACGTACCCTGATCGAATGCAGGGCCTCTAAAATGCTGAACTACGTCCGCAAGTTTTGTTATCGTTGCCAGAGCGAGGTGACAGAGCTTTAGTGCAAGGTTAGTCGGCGATGAGTGAAGTGGCAATCCTCTGCACGGCCATTATTCTTCGGTAGCGGCTAGGACCAGAAAGGATTTCGTTCGAATTCCTGTCGTGAGTACATTGCTTCATCGGTACATTGGATGGAATATTTCTAAAAACCGACGTTCCTACGCGTCGATTTCGGTTCCTTTCTCTCTGATGTCTCTACATCATTTACGCACGTAGCGAGTCTTCTGGATTTACAGTTTGTCCAAACTATTTCTCATTAAGAATCTCTAAAAAAGTGAATATGATATGGTGTCTTTCTCTCAAGACTATCGGTTTTCTTTATCCTCGATCGAGTCGTTAAAAGTTTGTCTTAGATATTTTATGCAAAGATTGTCAAGAGAAATGTTATCACATTTACTTGTAGGATTTTAGTATTCGAATTATGAAGGTTTAATATGTGTAAAAATATATGTACACATTTTAAAAACCTGTTAAGCTATAGCTACATCGAATTACTCCTAGTAATTTTTGTTTTAAAACGATAAATTTGTCAGTGGTAATTTTCTTCAGTTCGATAGAATTCTGATGTAAAAGTTTTCTAACAGAACACAAAGTCCTGAACTGACTTTCTCTTAAATTCTTGAATTTTATTACAAATGTTTGATGCGGTCGAGGCACGAGCTTAACCCTGCATTGGGCTAAAATTTCATACATGCTCGTCAAAGAAAGCCTAGACGATGATAATTACCATTTTCAACTATGAAAATTATCACGGAAACTTAGAATTGCACAGCATTTCTGTCCATCTATTAACACGACGTAACATTTCTTCTTTTAGAAAGAAATTCAGAAGAAAAGATGATTGTGTCTAAAAAAAAAAAAAATGAAAAATGAAAAACACGAGATTCAGGTTTACGATCATAGAGAGTTTTCACCGTAACGTTGCGTTTACACAATTTTTATGTATTATTTTGCTACTTGGTTCTTAATAAGTTAATCGATGCCGTGACCAAGGGCACTCGAGAAGCAGAGTCGCGAGAATTCGAGACGTAGAGATCGTGCGAGTCAACGAATTTCTCGAGAGAAAAGTTTATTCGCTCGAGAGGAGATAAACTCTTAAACAACATGTAATTTCTTTTCTCTTGTATTTTCCCAGCGTTTCGTTTACTTTCTCTCCCCTTTGATAAAAAGTTACGATAGTTGACATGGTTCAGCATTTTGAAACATCTGAGTTTTAATTGACAAGTTTCTCGATCGAAGAATATTAAATGGAGAACCTTTTAATTGAAAAGACGTTGGGTTTTTAAAATCACTGAGGAGCTTGTTTCAACTTCTGAAACTTTTCGGTCGGGATAGATTTTTGGAAAGTAATTTTAATTGATACGCTTGTACTTCGCTTAGTATACTACACCACCTGGAATATTTTCAATTGGATTTTTTATTGCAAAAATTTATTAATATTGAGAAAACTTTATTCTGCAACTGCATTCTCTTATACAAATATTTCTTCTTCATTTGCTACCCACCTCATTCTACAAATATTTCTCCACGATAATTTTGTAGCTCACTCTCTCTTATAAATTTGTTCAAATAATTAATATACGCGGGCAGTAGTCTGTGGCGGATCGGTATCAACAGGACGCCGACAGGTCGAGGCATCAACGCGGCGCAACACCTCCCGGGCGATCCGCGGGTACCAACCGCCAACACTAGAGGGCTACGACGACAACGTGTCTGTTTGTCTAACTCGCTAGCGGTCGAATATACGAGCGATTGATATAAATACCGCACCTAGCGAGACTCCCTCTACGTCTAAGGCAGGGACTACCGGGCATAGCCTTACTGACGAGTCCAACGGTAGTCCCGGGACGAAACGCACAACTCACTCTCTTTTCATCCGCCTCAAGTCAAACGAAATCCATCTGTCACACTCCATTTGATTATTTTACAAATTTCCATTTAATATTAAGGGGACAAATATTTAATTCGTTATTTTCACGATTTATGCTAAGGATCGCGCTACATCAAAACTCTCAGTTCGTAATGTACGTCAATTTTAATGTCATCTGAAGGTTGGAATTATTCTGTATTCCTATCTCATTTAAAATTTAAACTCCACTCTGTAGCATTAATTTGCAGCAGAGACAGCGAATGTATGTAGTAGTCATCTTATCCGTATGCTACAGCGTTCAACGAATTTGCAACTCGTTAATCTAAGCGACACACAACAAGTATTTTGTTTTAGCAGCATTGCCATTCGTTTCAACTTCATCTGAGCGAATGGAAAATCCACGTTCGATCAAAGGAAATATGGTGCGCGAGTTATTCAATTAATTGTCGTATTTATTGATAGTTTAATTAGTTTGCACATTTTCTTTATTTTCACCACAAATTCTGACCAGTTACAGCCTCTTGTTCTAATGTATTTGAAAAAATTAGTGGTTTTATATACAATTTATATACAATGATAAAATGAGAATATTTTAACGTTAATCGAACAAGCTTTCCTTTTAATCAGTAAAAATTATATCCTCGCGAAAAGTTATGACCATCGATATATTCTACCAATTCACGATATATTACGAGTCGTTAACGAATTAAAGAGCTCGTTTTCAAACATAGATCGTACAAAAATTGTTCATCAACCGAATTTGACGAATCGCCAGGCAATTTCTTTTAATTGAAAAAAAGAAACGCGAGGTCTTTTAATCCACCGAGAAGATTATTCGTACAGTTGTAAAATGTCGAATAGATAAAGATTGTACGCGTCTTGTCTTAAACTCTCATTAGCGTAGGTTGATTCGTGCAGTAAAAAAAAAAAGGAGGGGAAAATAACTTTGCTAAATTCAACCAGGCAGCTTTCGTCGTATTAAAAGTTTTAGGGTTGTTTTATAATTATGAGCCGAGGTTTGCGACAACGCGACGTAGTTTACAATAGTTCGTCGCAGTTGACAATACTTCAGCAACGCGTAGAATAACAGACGATGAAGAATAGTGGTGCAAAAAAACGAATGATATATTATAACGCATGTCGTCATTGATCTGGAAACTCATTAAACGATAGGATTACGGCCATATTCGCGGATTGTATCCGCGACGGATATAAAACGACAAATTCCGTGGATAGGTTCGTTGTAACAACGTCGACCACTTGGACACAATACTCCTTGATTATCCGTGTGATTTTATTCGCGGGCGTGGAATTTCCACGAAAATTCGAAACTGTATGCCACGGTTTCGTAAACCGGTGTTCCATCGCGAAAGTGCTGGATGAAACTGAGTATACAACGTTCAATTCGCGCAATTCTCTTCAATTGACATCATTCCGCCCTATGTTGCATGACGTTTACGTCATGTTTCGAAGAAGGACGGCGCGAACACCATAAATCAATTGTTCGACAGGCGATCGATCGATTTTAAAGTAAGCTTAAACGCCGTTAGATGAACGGCGTCAAGTGAGTTGGCCGTCGTGTCGTCTGCCGGAAATCGAGCTGGCGACACCAGTTTCGCGCTTGTCACGCGCAAGTGTTAGATTATTTTAAATGGCGTGACGCGGATGACACTTCTGTAATTGTTAAAATTGTTGATTCTTGTCTTTGAGATAACTGGCAAAGAATTGTAAAAGATAGCCTATTGTCAAGAGGAATTTCTCAGGAGTTCGATGGTTCGTTAAGAGGTTCAAGTTGTGCGATTTAGTATTGTTAAACACTGTATTGTGCAACTATTTGCACGTTCATAATGTATATTGATAAATCTAAATGGCGTGACGCGAACTATACTAAATGGCGTAATTGCTAAAATTGTTGGTTTTTACCTTCGCGATAACTTTGAAAGCTTCCGTGAAAGATAGCATATCGTCGAGGTCCGAAGTTACTCGTATACTTTAGGATTTTTACGCGGCTTTATGCAACTATTTGGACTTTTATAATGTGTATTATGTCTATAAAAGCTAGCGTATTGTCAAGGTTCCTCAAAAAATCGGAGTTTTGTTGAAAATTCAAACTGGTTTAGGATTCTAAAACATTGGATATTTCTATTTTGAAACATTTTATAGCCGCGTTTTACGTTTAAGATATACTGAATCTTCATTTATATTACAGATTGTATCATTATGCTGTTATACCTTTAAATTACAAGACCGTATCTTCAAGACTAATTATTAATCATCTTAGAATCTCAGGATTCGATCCTTCGACTTTTAAATTACGTTACGGTATTAAATCATATTACATGGTAATAAATTTTACCAACTTGTTGAAATAGCTTGTACTCTGCGCAAATCAAAATCGTATTATCACTAGATTGATATACAACTAAGTTACTGTATGTCATAGCAACTTTTCAAATCGATCGAAAATCAAAAACGATGCGGTTCGTATCGCGGCAAATAGTATGCCGTGTGTCACAAACATGAAGATCTTGTAGTAGACATTGAAAACTGTGGAAAAATATATATTACGATATTTATATATTATTAATATTATAACATTGCGAAGATATTCGTTGTTGCAATTTAATTATTTTGGGTTGAGTAAATTAAGCTCATTAAATGTCAGTATAAGAAGAGACAAAATTACATTTTAAATTAAGAACATCGATTTAAAAAATCATTAACATTAAACATTATAGATCATTAAACATAATCATTAAACATTATAGATCTTTAACTACAGCGCGTTGCAATGTAATATACTCGCGTTTAATAATTTTGCAGAACGATATCCTACGAATATTAAACCTTAATCGTTTCCTAGAATTAACTCAAATAAATCCAGGAAATCCCTCAGAGCCATTGATAATTGTCTTACCTGGTAGTAAGTACTTTAATTACGAAACATTACATTACATCGACGACTGTTAATGCGTTAACTGAATTATCGTTTATAGACTAGTAAATTAAGTCACCCTACATAGAAATACAAAATTAGATTTTACGTTGAAAGCGTTGATTTTGGAATCTGTACTGGTCGATCTTATAATTCTACGCCTGTACGAAATTCTGGCAACACTATATCGGAAAACGGAATGGCATACTCATGGGAATAAGGAAAAATACAGTTTAAATTATTAATATAAGATCTACTTCAAGTAAATTCAGATTTGCTTCTGAATAATCATGGTTTTCCCATGCTGAAAAATGATCGAGCAATATGAATAATAAAGAACCATTTCTTAGAATTAAATGAGTTTCTATATTTCATTTTCCTAATATAAAATTTTACCAAATACCAAAATTAATACACTTGGATCTAATTAACTAGTATGATATAATAAATACAATGTTATACTAAATAAATATATTAATAATTACAATGCTAAGTGTATTTCGAAATTATTTCTTATTCCCTTTAACAAAATCCTTGCACCTATCATGTATTTGCAACAGCCTGTACATACAAGGTGTCTCGTCTTGATCGAGCCAGGCAAATATCTCTTAAACCGTATATTATTCGAAAGAAGTGTTTCTTCGAAAAATACATAGCTTCGAGATCTCAAGGTGACCTTCGTTTATTCAAATGGATTTCTACATACATTTTTTTCATACGCTATTCGATGGATTTTTTAATTCCCTACAAACCAGTATTAGAGTACTTCAATGGAAAAATGATTAGTTCAAAAGGTATTCCAGCTTCAACCTTGTAAAACTTATCGCATGAAAGGCAAGGAAAGAAAACACAGCGCACTTACGTTTATATGTTTCTTGTCCTCCACACGCTCAATTTTAATGAAATTAACAATGAGATATCTTTTAAGCTAAGAATTTTCAGATACAACTACCTTGATACTTTTCCGTAGAGAACTAAAAAGTGCATCGGATGGTGTATGAAAGATAAAACGTATAATTCAATTGGAAGAAACAACGGTTATATTAGAATCTCGTAAACGCTTCCACTTAGACAAATCCAATTGAACGTCGTAAGATGGGCCAATTGAAACCGTGGGCCAATTTTATTGTACGCTCTTTCTCGAATTACGTATAGTTTAGGATATATGTTTGCGTGGAACGATCAAAATGAGACACCATGTACATTAATACATTCCACATTCATTATCGCGAAATTGCGTTTCCCTTTGACTTTTTCGAGTTTCCGGGACGCGACAGCACATTCCATTCAACCGCAATTCGCGTACTCGCTTACAATTAGTCAAGGTCGCGATACTCGCGAGTTCCACTCGCGCGATTAGTCATAATGGCTATTATTTTATTGTGTAACAGCTTTTTCCCTCGTTGCTTGCCAATCGAATTGCCTGTTACCGAGAGGCACTACTCGACACGCCCGCGTCTTTAAACGTTAAATACCTTGAATATTAATGTCAGCGACGTCTGATATAGTGCATTTTACCGATGATGAAATCCACTCGATCACTAGGGAAAAACACGGCGTAACGAGGGCGTGTGTACACGAAACGTGGATCATTTGCTCCGCACGATCGATCATGCTAATGTAACGAATATAACAAATCGTTACGATAGCTTCTACTCTTGGAAGAAAGAATAGAAATACCAGCAGACACTGGGAAAATGACAAATGTACAATCAGTTCCAAGTAATCCGCATGTCTTGAAAACATTGACATTCTTTGTTTAAATAAAGCATGTAGGAGTCAATCTGACAAGCTGAACTGATCGATTTCGATGTTTGAAAAGTTTTTAATTTTACGTATCAAAATACGTAGATAGGGTTCATTTCGCAGAAACGGAACGATTAATTAACCTCGATAGAATTGGTCAGTTTTATTTCTATATCGTAGTTACTTTTTGTTTTATTACGCAAGAATAAAACAGTTATGTTAATCGTTTTGTTACGAAATACGTTAACTCTACGCTGAAATTTTAGAAGATTTTACTCGAGTATAAATAGCCTTTCTATTACGAAGACTTTTGTATGGGAATGTAGATGCCGAAAAATGTCAGCTCGAAAATACAGAGGAAAGATTTATATATAAAATTCAGCATAAACCGGAAACGTCACTTCAAGACGCGTAAATGTGGCAATGTATCTTTCATCAAGATAGAAAAAGAGACGTCGAAATTATTAATAGACTAAATTAAGATAAATCTGTTGAATGGTTTAATCGAGACACAATGGAATACACAATAAAATTCTTACAGAAATACATAATAACAGAGTAGTGATACATCAACAGCTGTCATCAATCTCAGGTGTGCCTTATTACGTTGACCCTGGCCACGGATTAGCTAACACCTTGATGGTGACGTTATTAATCGATGTGGTTTTTACTTTCTGAATGATATACAGCATTATGTGACGTTTCCTATTTCAGCAGATTGACTTTAGAAAGAAAGAAACTGTAGAAAGAGAAAGGGAGAAAATGGGGAGTCATAAATTTTCGTATCATTAATAGAAGTCTAAATATCACGTGATAAGTTTTATATTAATTTCACATTTTATATCTCGGAAATATAAATGTCACAAAATCACACAAAACAAAAATGTTGTCAACGCAGACCCAAAACGTAAAATATTCGGCTTACCTTTTCAATTTAGTTTCCATCAAAGATAGATTACGGATTTTTATGCAAATTCATATCTTTACGAATATAGCTGAAAGGAATGGGACCTCGATGGATAATCATTTTTTTCGATAGATATTATAACGAGTACTATAGTTCGAATTTATTCATATATTTTTGCTTATGTTTCGCGTTTAAGTCTCCCATAAGTGCGTAAAAAGTTGCATACTAGTCAAAAATTGAATGGTCACACATTTTGGTCAAACTTGAGTTAAAAGTAAAATATGGTTCTACAGTGTTTGTAAATTATTGCAGATATTGCGATCAAAAGGCGATTTAATGTTAAACACAAGAAGCACATTAGGTGCTCGAAACTTGTGGCACAGCGTAGCTTAAAAACTCCTTTATCTCGACATGCGCTAAATGTGTTTAGATCTTTACTCTCGGTTTCCATTCGATTAAAAACGTAGAATGAGAAACAAAACTCCAGAGAGTACAAACGTCCCTTCCATAGGATTCCACAGGAATCACCCCCATTCAACATACATAACATCCGTACGTACATCGATAAAAGTCCAGTATTTCTTTCCGATCGGAGAAAGCAAGCCATTCTCATGAGACTTAAAATTCGACATACTAAACTGACACACTCTCATAACTTTATCCTATTTGTAGACGATAATCTTCTTAATCGTAGCAACGTTAATGCATGAAAAGTAAATTAAATTAAGAAATAAATTCGCTCTGCCAAACGAGATGCAGCATGTCTAAATCAGAAGCATTGAAGATCTTCTTTATCTTCTCAAAGATATTAATCTGTATCAGCAATTATGATATCGTAAGCTACCTACTTAATTCTAACACACGCTGTATCGTAGTATAGATACCGTTGTTTGAGTTTCTAACTTGCCTTATTGCATTCTACGCTTTGCTCTTTGTTACGTATTTTATTAATCGCGGTAGCTACCTAATCCCGGACCATAAAAATCATGAAAACGATAAAGAAATAAATAAATAAGGAAGAACAGAGCATCGACTATTAGTAAAACCTACTCGACGATAGAAGCGCCTTTTCTTCGTTTCGCGGTGCCGCGAAAACGAAAGAAAAACCGCGGCCAACAGAGCGAAGGTAAAGAATCGGAAGCCGGCGGCAGAATTAAGAGGAACGCCGTTGGCTGTTTACAGTGAATACCGGTCGCAATAAATCCAGCCTCCGGTACACTCGAAATTGCTTTTCGAGGGTCGCCTTGTAGCGGATGCAATTAAACAGGATCAGTGTACGCTCGTAATAAAATCTCCAAGTTCCAGTGCGCTTCCGGGATGAAAGAATCGGCTGCCTCCGCGGTGCGACGCTATTCCCGGCCGTGCAAAAAGTTCCCTTGAAAGCGCGCACTCCTCGTAACGAGCTTTTGCTAATTTTTTTAATTAATTCAAGATCGAATAGGTATCGATTAGAATCGCGATCCACATTTACGCGTTTCGATGAAACACGAATTATTAACACGAAAACACTTTCGTATTGGGTTTGAATAACATATAACGAGGTTTGAAACGAGCAAAATGTTTAATTGAAAAATTTAACTTACATTTTTACGAAGCGTCAAGACATTGTGAGATATATTTCGAAGGATTATATTTTGCTCAAATGTTTGCATTGATTTGCACAAATTATGCAGCTATATTGTTACAATATGGAACGTATTATAATGAAACGTATATTGTTACAATAATGTAAGGTAAAACCAATCCATAAATTACAGTAATGAAATTTCATATTGAATATGTACGATATTGTAACTATACAAATTAATGAACAGTTTAACAGTTTAATTAATGAACATGATAAACAATTTAATAAATCACAACTGAAGACCTTAGTAAAATAGACGTGTAAGTGCAGTTATTCAAGAAGATGATAAAAACGCTCATACAATTCCAGTTTTAATAGCATGAAAGTATAACTGCACTTACACATTTCAGAAATATTAATTATCCTAGTACTATTGCTCTTTTAATATAACGTTTTTGAACACGTAACATTAAAATCACGAAATCTATCATGATGGATCTGCCACATTATGTTCAGTTATGTTTCCTGTACTTCTCACGGAAATTACTTAACGAAATAAGGTTCGACTACGTCTAAATTTAATCTTAATTCTTTTATTTTTTTAAATTTGCTAAAAATCTCGTGTTATTTTTAGCTCATTAAAAAGGTTTCGTATTATATTCATATATTTATACAAATTGGTGGGAGGATTTTAATTAACGATAGCCTGCGTCCATCGAGGCAAGTGGAATTAAATTTGATCTTGTAATGAAAGTTTGCCAGTTGCACTCTGTGTTTAAACGGTTCGAAGGTATTTAGTGTTTTTTGTAGAAAATCAAGAGCCGCAATGTTATACAGATTGTGAAGCTGTTCGCAAGAGATACGAAAAGTTATGAAGATGGCTACTCGAAAGTTCCCATTAGCCTACTTAAACCAAGTGCATCGCCCTCAACGACAACGACACTTATACTCACCAGTCTCCACCAAAATATGCAAACTACCCCTATGAGAGGTATTTTTCTTTTCTTTTGATAAAAACAAAACTGTATAATAAGCGATACAGAACTTTGCAAGTATAATCACATAAAATCAAGCGGCGTTAGGTAAAACTTTGGTAAACTTGTTATGAATATCGTAACTTTGATCTTCAAAATATAGTAAATTATACCATCAACCCTTAACGCATACCAAGATAGGACAAGCGATGTCTTCTTATCAAGAAGGCTATTAACATTCTCGAAAAACTGTACGATCTTTTTAATAGTTCCATCGATTAGCATTAATATATTTTTTTTTTAGAAGAATATTATACAATATCGCGGAACATTTTACTCGAAGGATTTTATTAAAGTAAAAAGCACGTCAAAATAAAATTACGCTCTGACCAGAAATTATTAACAGTCACTGTGTACGCTATCATTTCGTAAAAGCGCGTTATAATTAAATTTTATTAAAAGGATAATACCGTTAAACAGCTTCGAGGCAAATACTAAAAGTATCGGATAAGCGTTTTTTCATCCAGCAAAAATTCAACAAGAACGTACTGTAAAATGGTAAGAAACTTCTAAAATCCTTTAATACGTCAAGAAGTTGGCGTTCGAGTCTAAAGTGGAGATAAAAAAATGCTTGTTTTCACCGAAAAGGCGAAAGCTCAAGAGATCGTTTTAAGCGTCTTAAGAAAATTATAGCCCGTAAGCATGGAACGTTGAAAAAGTAAATTCGAAGAACAGAATATTATTTGGAGATTGTTTTATTGGGCATGCGCATAAAGGAGCGCAACCACCTCTCTATGAACGCTTTCTACATACGAAACGATTGTGTGCTGAACAAACATCGGACCAATCTCGGTTCACTTCTTCCCTCGCGGCTTGCTTTCACGAATCTCCATCCCTGAAACCATCCTTTCATCCCTCGTGGTCGTGGGTTTTTCGACGCTTCTCTCGTGCGATTGAAAGTAAAGGGAGAGAAAAGAATTAGAGCGATGTTCATCGATTAGGGACGAAGGGTGAGAAAGCATACAACAGTGAAATAGCAAACAGAGAACTTTTTAGGCCTTTAGGCTTTTAATCATTTTTGATAACGTTAGAATCCCAAGCAGAAGTGTAACTGGAAGTCCGCTTTACTGCGGAAGGCAGAATTATGAAATGTAAATAAATAAATAAAGTAACTTTAGAATCTTCAATTTTTAATGATTTAAAAATCTCTGATTTTTAATAATTTTAGGATCTTTAAGAGAAGATTAATCTTAATAATTTTGGAATCTCTGGACAATTTTCATAATTTTATTGATCGATTAAAATGATTTTTGATTCCAAAAATTAAAGTTTCGCGTGAAATTTATTTTTATCAATATCCATAGTTTTTAACAACAAAACACGAGATTCAGTATAAAATAATTTTTGTACCATCGCGCCGGTGTGAAATTTTAAGCATGGACACTATGTACCTGGAAAATAAGTCGAATACAGAACGTAAAAACGCGTAAAATAGGTTTGAAGTAGAGAAAATGAGGTTTGTAGAATTGTAAAGTGCTGTACCGAGCAGGATTTTTTATTCAAACGAAGTACTTTGTGGTCGAAAGTTTTACGGATTCTAAAGCGATGAGAGCAACAGGTCCCCTACTAAATGTTTCATATTTTTAACTAATTGTTAAGAATTTCAAACGGATGAGATAACCTCGTTAAAGACCGTAGAGAATTTTAAAGTTTGTCGTTTTGTATATAAAATCCGATTATAGACGGTCTCTACCATCTTTCGGTTTAAATCTTCTTCTTTGCAAATCAATTAAAAATTCTTTCAAATAAAAACTATTTATACTTATGTAAATTATTATGAATTTATAAATATATTTAAATTTGTTGTGGTCAGACACGAAGGCCTAATGTAAAATAAACTGCCTTGCATAACTTACGTGTAATAACAGCTGGACAAATCTTTAATTCTGTGGTTGACGAGGAAAAAAACAAAAAATGTTTATCACGGAAAACGTATAAATATAAACTCGTTGATTCGATAAACGCAACAACGATGAGCCTTTGCGTCATTCTTATGCCAATACTATTGATCGAACTGAAAGAAGCTTTCAACACGTTGAATGCTAGCTTTACAGGGATTACCCGTGGCGCCATAATGAATTTTTTATTATGCGATAAATGTAACGGTGAAATACTATAGGTCTATATTTCATGTATAAATAAATTTATTTTTATATGTTTTATACTGTATTAATTTCGTCACGCCGTTGTAGTAACGATGGTGATAATGAACAATCGACATTTGTTCAAATTTTTTGATTTTATTTTTACCAATCTTGGCACTCCGGTTACCGGTGACCTCCATGGCGGCACCGACAAGTTGAGTGTCGGTGACCGATGACCCCCGTGGCATGTGACATGCTAAAATGAACGCGGTTCCGATCAGTCCTTGAAAAACTGCGTGATTCTCGTTTACAATAACATCATGACAGAAAAGTAATTTCAGATATAAAATATCTCAAGTTTTACAGTTTAGGTGTTAGATGCTGTGAAAAATTGAAATAGAATAAAATTGTCTAAAATATAATAACATAAGTCCAAACGAAACGTTTATGAGTCATTCGCGATTCGATGACGTTAACTAAGCATTACATGCTATTTCCAATGAAATTAAGACAAAGTACTGTATAATTAATTTTATCGTAAATTATGTATCCCATGAAACAATGGAACGAACTGTGAAACGCGAAAACTGGAAAATTTCAATCTTCTCCTTCCATCGTTTTTGAAAGCAAGAAAATCGTAATTCAGAATGGAAACATTGTAAACACGATATTATGTTCATAGAATTATCAATTCGAGTAGGTACATGATTTATTGTAACGTAAAACCGGACACTAACGATGATCGAGCATAATTCCCTTTCGCATAATTACTCGAGTTCTCTAATAAACGTTCACCAAGGTTGCTCGTTCGATTGAAACGAAAAACCATTCGAATAAATAGTCTGAACGTTTAAAAAGCGGATCGAGAGGTAAGTTACATCAAGGTTTCCACGAAAAGAACCTACAAACGTCGCTAATAATCGCTGAGAACGAATCACCAACCAAAGCTAACGCGTTTGCCGATCGTGTTACGATAATGACGCGCTACGTCAAACCATTTCGATCTTAGATTTAAGCGAAGTTTTTTCTTCCTCATCTTATATTCATCTATCGGTATATTGATTCTGGATAATGGAAAAAGTCACGGAACTGCGACCAATAGAAACTTGTTAACACGTTGCGAGAATTCTTTTTGTTCTTTCGTCCTATTAGAAGTGGATCAGCGAGTATTGATCGATGAAATAAAGTAATAGATGCAGATGGAGTTTCACTGAAGGATCGTATAACACTGTCGTCTAGTTGATACTTCCATGGACCCAGCTTCGATGGATATACTTTGACGTAAAACGCGACTCATTACTTCCATCGAACCACGTTTACCGTATCGTGCAACTATTTCCCTGGAACTGTTCCATTTATCGCCGGTACTCGTTAAGGAAACACTTCCTGTCCTTGGCTAACCCGGTCGTAGAATGCCTCCTGGATGCTCCGTGATATTTTCAGAAATTCTAGGGAATTTGAGGTCACTTGTAATCGTTGTTCGTGACGTTACACGTCTAATACGTGATTCTTGTTTAGACACGGATTGATATAATGCAGCGATTTTCAATTTTTGTTCAACCTACCGCGCGTCTAAACTAATTATCCAGCAAAATTCTGCTAAAATTCTATTGAAATTCTGGTACGTTAAAAAATATATTATATTTGATTTGACATATGCCATATGCTGTATAGCTATCGTTATGTTTATTTTCTTGAACGCGTTCAATTTTTATATATTTTGCTTTAAAAGATAGATTGAGATGTACGAGGTAATGTTTATTCTTTGTAATGTGTTATTTTGTATTGGCACTGTTGGAGGAAAACACTCCACTCTTCCAGGAAAATTCTACGTCTGCTCTACTGTTTAGTTTTCCTGATTTTCGAACCTATTAAGCATTATCTATTACTAAATTAATTTGAAGAGCCTTCCAGACCAATAGCCTTTTCTGGAATATGCCTTGTGTAGATGGTGCAGCGAGATGGTCCAGCGACAAACTGGATTTTTGGAATTATAAATACCATAGGCCCATGGCTTCGGGGCTCTATTGTAATGTCACGCTGCCAGCGTGCAGATCTGGATTAGCATACACTGAACTTATACCGTTATACTCGAATATATTTCTGTTACACATTAACAGAATACAGATAACCCCAACAGGTACAATTTTTCTCCAACGATGTTATTTAAATGGTTCATGTTGTTGACAATTTTTTAATCCGTGAAATTCCTGTTTTAACCATTTTAAAAGATTCAATTTATTTTACCTAGTTGGTCACCGATAACCACCGTGGCAACTAACATGTTAACGGCGTGAAAAATTAAATTAAAGCAGAATCGTGAAAACACTGTAAATTCCCACCGATAAAAATTCAAAAATAAATGTACCAAACAAATATCGGTCTTTTAAAATCAACGTCTAAAATACATGTATAAATCTCAAAAAGTAGTTTCCACGATTTTCTCCAGGAACTAATAGAAACAGCATCACTACTTCCCTTCCAAAATCCAATCGATTCGAAACTCGTCAACTTTCAAAATCCACCTTAGATTCCCTTGGAAAACAAAAGCAAAAAAAAAATCATTTGTTTGAAGCAATTCAGCAAGGTTAGCCCGCGAAGGGAAACTCAAGATAAAGTGTTTCTCCCTAGTGGGAAGTGTGACGACGGGCCTCCGGCCGCGTTAACGATGACACGTTCACATTTCCGGCACACAACGTTTGCCTCTCACCTGATTACAACACTTCATCGTTCATCTTTGTTGATGTCTCCAGAAAAAGCTTTAATCGATTAATATTATTGTTATTATTGTTGTTATTATTATTGTTGTTGTTATTATTATTGTTGTTGTTGTTATTATTATTATTATTGTTGTTGTTGTTGTTGTTGTTGTTGTCGTTGTTATTATTATTATCGTTGTCGTTGTTGTTGTCGTTGTTGTCGTTGTTGTCGTTGTTGTCGTTGTTGTCGTTGTTGTCGTTGTTGTCGTTGTTGTCGTTGTTGTCGTTGTTGTCGTTGTTGTCGTTGTTGCCGTTGTTGCCGTTGTTGCCGTTGTTACTAGTATTGATATAATCTTGTAACGTCTCATGGAGAATCTTTTCGAGTGCCATGAAACATTACAGACGTTGCACAGGACCCGAGCCTAAGATTTGTAGCCTTGATAACCGGCCTCATGAATTATTGATGAGACATTTGAATTCATTTGAATGGCACGGCACGAAATCGCGAAGAAATCTCCGAGTATCGACGAGAGGATATCATCGCCTGACCTATCGTCATCCTCGTGCAATTCGTGAACCTGCATCTCATTTTTCTCTGCTTCTTTATGCCAGTTAATGCCACTAAAACTGCCGCGTAATCGATTCTCTGCTAATTTTGGGGAAGAGTTTGCTTTTTCTTTGACTTTGTCTTCGCTGAACTTGTTAGCGAATCTGTTTCGCTTTTAGTGGGCGTAAGAAATAATTTAAGTATGGAATTATTTGAATAATCCTTCAGTTGGGTATTATTTTAATAATTTTTCAAATAAGATTATTTTAATGATTTTTTCAAGGGTTGGAATAATTTCAATATTTTCGCAAAAGACATTTTTCTATTTTAAGATCGTTGAACGTTATATAGAATATTTTATACGATCGCTGGCGATTCCTGAACTTGCACGCTATTTCCTTCTTCTTCTTTCTCTCGCGGGTTACATCATTGGAACTTTCGTGAGATCGATTCCTCGCTATATGTTGACTCGTGTGTAACTTTTTCTTTATTCTTTCTAAACTTCGTTATTGAATCTTTTCCTGTCTTAATGAATATAAGAAGGAAGTTAAGTAATGTCAATAGAATTCTTGTATGAGAGATACCAATACATCCTGTTATTAGACTTTCATTATTTAGAAGAATGAAAAAAGAAAAAAATAATGTTAACTCAGAATAAAGATATATCGATGTCTCAAGTCGTGTCATGTGCGATGATTCGAGAAATGAACAAATGTTATATAAATTACTTGAGCTAAGGAGGGCTGTATAATTCCAAAGATATTAAAAATCGTAATTTTCCTCAAACCGCCCTGCAATTATTATTTCACTTAAAAGCTAATTAAATTATACACGATAGTTATTACTAATACACGCGATCGCTCATGGTAATTATATCTTTCAAGTTACGACGAGATAAAAAATTGCTTCAACCTGATAAACTCTATTTAACCAATCGCAAGTTGATTAAAATATTTCCGCCAGGACTTGTTTACAATATCGATTGCAATAATTCCCCATGATCATGAAAAGGAAAAATCGCGTCTCTGTCTCTCCTCCTGTTCCACGTGCGCGATCGTTTTCTTCACGACGTACCTGGAAAAAATCGTCGATACTACAAATAACTGATTTGTTTACTCTTTCGTGTAATATCAATCCATGAGCCAGCTGAGCGTGTCCAACTCGATATTTCCAAGGATACCTGGCTGAAAACGCATAGCAGTAGGGAATAAATGGAATTACAGTTATCGAAAATCGTAGAAAACAAGCCCGAAGAGCTATCTGACGTCCATCGGTGGAATCCACCGAGGAACGGTCGACAAACTTCGGAAATGTGGTCAGTCGAAGCTTGCTTGATCAACAATAAGGGACAGGGCATGTCCTGAAAATTGATCATGGACGAAGGGGAAATAATTAATGTACAATATATCCAGTCCATATACAATGTATTAAAATTACATACGTCATGATTAACGTCTAACTGTTGAAAATGTGATGGCAATATGGGGGAATATTTTTCGTAATTGACAGAAAAGCTTTAACCATTTAATCATCGTTTATATAGATTTCATAAAAAATTCAAATGTTCTATAATTAAGTAAATAAATTGCGATTAATACACGTTTAACATGATATCAACGTACATTTCGATCGAATAAAAACAAACTTAATTTTACTAGCTAAAAATGTGCTTAAGGTAAAGTTAGTCCTACTAAAAGTTAGTCACAGATTAAGATCATCGAATTTTATTGCATTCTAAATCACCTTATTTTGACGATTCGATATGCGTACGAAGAAACATGAATATAAACATACATACAAAGAGACATATGCTTATGTGCATGCATGTATGTACGTGTAAGTACCGTACATGTATGCACGTGTACCGTTCAACGGTACAGTCACCTGTTTTTATGCCGCAGATACAAGTAATTAACACCGTATGAGTTGTTATTCGCCTTCAAGACAGATTAATTACAATGCAACTTGTTCAGAACAATTTGAAGCAGTTATAGAATGTTGACATTTCGACCACACATGCACGCTGCTGTACAAGGAATTGCTTCATACGCGAGGAATTGCACTGTCCTCCTCGCGCGCACGGCTTCTCCGAATCTCTTTCATCCACAATAAATTATTTCCTTTTACAAACAAACCATCCATTTTAAAATCGTATTTAGCGTCGATGAAATTTTAATTACTCGCCGTGAAAACGTCGCGATTGTTTTCGACACCCCTCTTTGCCGGGACAAGAAACGATACAATCAAGAATTCCTTCGTATACGGAAAAGAGGGTCATACGCGCACGCCATAGCTGTACATTTCTACGTCTTCCCTTTTTTATCGACGACTCACGTAATTGTTGCGTTCTAACGTTCTAAAATTGGACCAATCAACGATCCTTTAATTACTCGTCACGGAGACTTGGCAATTGTCTTCGACACGTGCCTTTGCCAGGACAAAAATTATTCCATCAGAAATTCCAGATTCTACGGATAAGAAGGACACGCGTAAGAACGTCGTTTCCGTCATCCTGGTAACTAATTACTGATTCTACCTTGTTCGTTAATTGCACGATTTCTCGAGATTCTCGAGAAAAAAAGAAGAAGAAAAAAAGGAACAAGAAGTAAAAGAAAACGATTCATACGCATACTACATAAAACTGATCGAATCATTTGAAAAATCCAAGCTGGCTCGAGAGGATTTTTTATCGAGAACGCCGGTGTAGTATCAACGTAGCGTCGCAGTAACGCAACGTTCAGCCATGCGACAGAAAAATGTATCA